>NW_027198753.1:0-40008 GCF_038502225.1 Cherax quadricarinatus
TGGCTATAACATCTGTGTGTACTGGCTATAACATCTGTGTGTACTGGCTATAACATCTGTGTGTACAGGCTATAACATCTGTGTGTACTGGCTATAACATCTGTGTGTACTGGCTATAACATCTGTGTGTACTGGCTATAACTTCGGTGTGTACTGGCTATAACATCTGTGTGTACAGGCTATAACATCTGTGTGTACTGGTTATAACATCTGTGTGTACTGGCTATAACATCTGTGTGTACTGGCTATAACATCTGTGTGTACTGGCTATAACATCTGTGTGTACTGCTATAACATCTGTTTGTACAGCCTATAACATCTGTGTGTACTGGCTATAACATCTGTGTGTAGAGGCTATAACATCTGTGTGTACTGGCTATAACATCTGTGTGTACTGGCTATAACATCTGTGTGTACTGGCTATAACATCTGTGTGTACTGGCTATAACATCTGTGTGTACTGGCTATAACATCTGTGTGTACTGGCTATAACATCTGTGTGTACTGGCTATAACATCTGTGTGTACTGGCTATAACATCTGTGTATACTGGCTATAACATCTGTGTGTACTGGCTATAACATCTGTGTGTACTGGCTATAACATCTGTGTGTACTGGCTATAACATCTGTGTGTACTGGCTATAACATCTGTGTGTACTGGCTATAACATCTGTGTGTACTGGCTATAACATCTGTGTGTACTGGCTATAAACTCTGTGTGTACTGGCTATAACATCTGTGTATACTGGCTATAACATCTGTGTATACTGGCTATAACATCTGTGTATACTGGCTATATCATCTGTGTGTACTGGCTATAACATCTGTGTGTACTGGCTATAACATCTGTGTGTACTGGCTATAACATCTGTGTGTACTGGCTATAACATCTGTGTGTACTGGCTATAACATCTGTGTGTACTGGCTATAACATCTGTGTGTACTGGCTATAACATCTGTGTGTACTGGCTATAACATCTGTGTGTACTGGCTATAACATCTGTGTGTACTGGCTATAACATCTGTGTGTACTGGCTATAACATCTGTGTGTACTGGCTATAATATCTGTGTGTACTGGCTATAACATCTGTGTACACTGGCTATAACATCTGTGTACACTGGCTATAACATCTGTGTGTACTGACCATTACATCTGTGTGTACTGGCTATAACATCTGTGTGTACTGGCTATAACATCTGTGTGTACTGGCTATAACGTCCGTGTAAACTGGCTATAACATCTGTGTGTACTGGCTATAACATCTGTGTGTACTGGCTTTAACATCAGCGTTTCAGGCTATAACATCTGTGTGTACTGGCTATAACATCTGTGTGTACTGGCTATAACATCTGTGTGTACTGGCTATAACATCTATGTGTACTGTCTATAACATCTGTGTGTACTGGTTATAACGTCTGTGTGTACTGGCTATAACATCTGTGTGTACTGGCTATAACATCTGTGTATATTGGCTATAACATCTGTGTGTACTGCCTGTAACATCTGTGTATACTGGCTGTAACATCTGTGTGTACAGGCTACAGCATCTTTGTGTACTGGCTATAACATCTGTGTGTACTGGCTATAACATCTGTGTGTACTGGCTATAACATCTGTGTATACTGGCTATAACATCTGTGTGTACTGGCTATAACATCTGTGAGTACTGGCTATAACATCTGTGTATACTGGCTATAACATCTGTGTGTACTGGCTATAACATCTGTGTATACTGGCTATAACATCTGTGTATATTGGCTATAACATCTGTGTGTACTGCCTGTAACATCTGTGTATACTGGCTGTAACATCTGTGTGTACAGGCTACAGCATCTTTGTGTACTGGCTATAACATCTGTGTGTACTGGCTATAACATCTGTGTGTACTGGCTATAACATCTGTGTATACTGGCTATAACATCTGTGTGTACTGGCTATAACATCTGTGAGTACTGGCTATAACATCTGTGTATACTGGCTATAACATCTGTGTATACTGGCTATAACATCTGTGTATACTGGCTATATCATCTGTGTGTACTGGCTATAACATCTGTGTGTACTGGCTATAACATCTGTGTGTACTGGCTATAACATCTGTGTGTACTGGCTATAACATCTGTGTGTACTGGCTATAACATCTGTGTGTACTGGCTATAACATCTGTGTGTACTGGCTATAACATCTGTGTGTACTGGCTATAACATCTGTGTGTACTGGCTATAACATCTGTGTGTACTGGCTATAACATCTGTGTGTACTGGCTATAATATCTGTGTGTACTGGCTATAACATCTGTGTACACTGGCTATAACATCTGTGTACACTGGCTATAACATCTGTGTGTACTGACCATTACATCTGTGTGTACTGGCTATAACATCTGTGTGTACTGGCTATAACATCTGTGTGTACTGGCTATAACGTCCGTGTAAACTGGCTATAACATCTGTGTGTACTGGCTATAACATCTGTGTGTACTGGCTTTAACATCAGCGTTTCAGGCTATAACATCTGTGTGTACTGGCTATAACATCTGTGTGTACTGGCTATAACATCTGTGTGTACTGGCTATAACATCTATGTGTACTGTCTATAACATCTGTGTGTACTGGTTATAACGTCTGTGTGTACTGGCTATAACATCTGTGTGTACTGGCTATAACATCTGTGTATATTGGCTATAACATCTGTGTGTACTGGCTGTAACATCTGTGTATACTGGCTATAACATCTGTGTGTACTGGCTATAACATATGTGTGTACTGGATATAATATCTATGTGTACTGGCTATAACATCTGTGTGTACTTTCTATAACATCTGCGTGTACTAGCTATAACATCTGTGTGTACTGGCTATAGCATCTGTGTGTACTGGCTATAACATCTGTGTGTACTGGCTATAACATCTGTGTGTACTGACTATAACATCTGTGTGTACTGGCTATAACATCTGTGTGTTCTGGCTATAAAATCTGTGTGTACTGGCTATAATATCTGTGTACTGGCTATAACATCTGTGTGTACTGGCTATAACATCTGTGTGTACTGGCTATAACATCTGTGTATACTGGCTATAACATCTGTGTATACTGGCTATAACATATGTGTGTACTGGCTATAACATCTGTGTGTACTGGCTATAACATCTGTGTGTACTGGCTATAATATCTGTGTATACTGGCTATAACATATGTGTGTACTGGCTATAACATCTGTGTGTACTGGCTATAACATCTGTGTGTACTGGCTATAACGTCTGTGTGTACTGGCTATAACATCTGTGTGTACTGGCTATAACATCTGTGTGTACTGGATATAACATCTGTGTGTACTGGCTATAACATCTGTGTGTACTGGCTATAACATCTGTGTGTACTGGCTATAACATCTGTGTGTACTGGCTATAACATCTGTGTGTACTGGCTATAACATCTGTGTGTACTGGCTATAACATCTGTGTGTACAGGCTATAACATCTCTGTGTACTGGCTATAACATCTGTGTGTACTGGCTATAACATCTGTGTACACTGGCTATAACATCTGTGTGTACTGGCTATAACATCTGTGTGCACTGGCTATAACATCTGTGTGTACTGGCTATAACATCTGTGTGTACTGGGTATAACATCTGTGTGTACTGGCTATAACATCTGTGTTCACTGGCTTTAACATCTGTGTGTACAGCCTTTAACATCTGTGTGTACTGGCTACAACATCTGTGTGTACTGGCTATAACATCTCTGTATACTGGCTATAACATCTGTGTGTACTGGCTATAACATCTGTGTGTACTGGCTATAACATCTGTGTGTACTGGCTATAACATCTGTGTATACTGGCTATAACATCTGTGTGTACTGGCTATAACATCTGTGTGTACTGGCTATAACATCTGTGTGTACTGGCTATAACATCTGTGTGTACTGGCTATAACATCTGTGTGTACTGGCTATAACATCTGTGTGTACTGGCTATAACATCTGTGTGTACTGGCTATAACATCTGTGTGTACTGGCTATAACATCTGTGTGTACAGGCTATAACATCTGTGTGTACTGGCTATAACATCTGTGTGTACTGGCTATAACATCTGTGTGTACTGGCTATAACATCTGTGTGTACTGGCTATAACATCTGTGTGTACAGGCTATAACATCTGTGTGTACTGGCTATAACATCTGTGTGTACTGGCTATAACATCTGTGTGTACTGGCTATAACATCTGTGTGTACTGGCTATAACATCTGTGTGTACTGGATATAACATCTGTGTGTACTGGCTATAACATCTGTGTGTATTGGCTATAACATCTGTGTGTACTGGCTATAACATCTGTGTGTACTGGCTATAACATCTGTGTGTACTGGCTATAACATCTGTGTGTACTGGCTATAACATCTGTGTTTACTGGATATAACATCTTTGTGTACTTGCTATAACATCTGTGTGTACTGGCTATAACATCTGTGTATAGTGGCTATAACATCAGTGTGTACTGGCTATAACATCTGTGTATACTGGCTATAACATCTGTGTGTACTGGCTATAACATCTGTGTGTACTGGCTATAACATCTGTGTGTACTGGCTATAACATCTGTGTGTACTGGCTATAACGTCTGTGTGTACTGGCTATAACATCTGTGTGTACTGGCTATAACATCTTTGTGTACTGGCTATAACATCTGTGTGTACTGGCTATAACATCTGTGTGTACTGGCTATAACATCTGTGTGTACTGGCTATAACATCTGTGTACACTGGCTATAACATCTGTGTGTACTGGCTATAACATCTGTGTGTACTGGCTATAACATCTGTGTGTACTGGCTATAACATCTGTGTGTACTGGCTATAACATCTTTGTGTACTGGCTATAACATCTGTGTGTACTGGCTATAACATCTGTGTGTACTGGCTATAACATCTGTGTGTACTGGCTATAACATCTGTGTGTACTGGCTATAACATCTGTGTACACTGGCTATAACATCTGTGTGTACTGGCTATAACATCTGTGTGTACTGGCTATAACATCTGTGTGTACTGGCTATAACATCTGTGTGTACTGGCTATAACATCTGTGTGTACTGGCTATAACATCTATGTGTACTGGCTATAACATCTGTGTGTACTGGCTATAACATCTGTGTGTACTGGCTATAACATCTGTGTGTACTATAGCATCTGTGTGTACTGGCTATAACATCTGTGTGTACTGGCTATAACATCTGTGTGTACTGACTATAACCTCTGTGTATACTGGCTATTACATCTGTGTGTACGTTCTATAAACTGTGTGTACTTGCTATAATATCTGTGTACTGGCTATAACATCTGTGTGTACTGGCTATAACATCTGTGTGTACTGGCTATAACGTCTGTGTGTACTGGCTATAACATCTGTGTGTACTGGATATAACATCTGTGTGTACTGGTTATAACATCTGTGTGAACAGGCTATAACATCTGTGTGTACTGGTTATAACATTTGTGTATACTGGCTATAACATCTGTGTATACTGGCTATAACATCTGTGTATACTGGCTATAACATCTGTGTGTACTTGCTATAACATCTGTGTGTACTGGCTATAACATCTGTGTGTACTGGCTGTAACATCTGTGTGTACTGGCTATAACATCTGTGTGTACTAGCTATAACATCTGTGTTTACTTGCTATAACATCTGTGTGTACTGGCTATAACATCTGTGTGTACTGGCTATAACATCTGTGTGTACTGGCTATAACATCTGTGTGTACTGGCAATTACGTCTGTGTATACTGGCTATAACATCAGTGTGTACTGGCTATAACTTCTCTGTGTACTGGCTATAACATCTGTGTGTACTGACTATAACATCTGTGTATACTGGCTATAACATCTGTGTACACTGGCTATAAGATCTGTGTGTACAGGCTATAACATCTGTGTGTACTGGCTATAACATCTGTGTGTACTGGCTATAACATCTGTGTGTAATGGCTATAACATCTCTGTATACTGGCTATAACATCTGTGTGTACTGGCTACAATATCTGTGTACACTGGCTATAACATCTGTGTGTACAGGCTATAACATCTGTGTGTACTGGCTATAACATCTGTGTGTACTGGCTATAACATCTATGTGTACTGGCTATTACATCTGTGTGTACTGGCTATAACATCTGTGTGTACTGGCTATAACATCTGTGTGTTCTAGTTATAACATCTGTGTATACTGGCTATAACATCTGTGTGTACTGGCTATAACATCTGTGTGTACTGGCTATAACATCTGTGTGTACTGGCTATAACATCTGTGTATACTGGCTATAACATCTGTGTGTACTGGCTATAACATCTGTGTGTACTGGCTATAACATCTGTGTGTACTGGCTATAACATCTGTGTGTACTGGCTATAACATCTGTGTGTACTGGCTATAACATCTGTGTGTACTGGCTATAACATCTGTGTGTACTGGCTATAACATCTGTGTGTACTGGCTATAACATCTGTGTATACTGGCTATAACATCTGTGTATACTGGCTATAACATCTGTGTGTACTGGCTATAACATCTGTGTGTACTGGCTATAACATCTGTGTGTACTGGCTATAACATCTGTGTGTACAGGCTATAACATCTGTGTGTACTGGCTATAACATCTGTGTGTACTGGCTATAACATCTGTGTGTACTGGCTATAACATCTGTGTATACTGGCTATAACATCTGTGTGTACTGGCTATAACATCTGTGTGTACTGGCTATAACATCTGTGTGTACTGGCTATAACATCTGTGTGTACTGGCTATAACATCTGTGTATACTGGCTATAACATCTGTGTGTACTGGCTATAACATCTGTGAGTACTGGCTATAACATCTGTGTGTACTGGCTATAACATCTGTGTGTACTGGCTATAACATCTGTGTGTACTGGCTATAACATCTGTGTGTACTGGCTATAACATCTGTGTGTACTGGCTATAACATCTGTGTGTACTGGCTATAACATCTGTGTGTACTGGCTATAACATCTGTGTATAGTGGCTATAACATCAGTGTGTACTGGCTATAACATCTGTGTATACTGGCTATAACATCTGTGTGTACTGGCTATGACATCTGTGTGTACTGGCTATAACATCTGTGTGTACTGGCTATAACATCTGTGTGTACAGGCTATAACGTCTGTGTGTACTGGCTATAACATCTGTGAGTACTGTCTATAACATGTGGGTGTATTTCCTATAACATCTGTGTGTACTGGCTATAACATCTGTGTGTACTGGCTATAACATCTGTGTGTACTGGCTATAACATCTATGTGTAATGGCTATAACATCTGTGTACTGGCTATAACATATGTGTGTACTGGCTATAACATATGTGTGTACTGGCTATAACATCTGTGTGTACTGGCTATAACATATTTGTGTACTGGCTATAACATCTGTGTGTACTGGCTATAACATCTGTGTGTACTGGCTATAATATCTGTGTGTACTGGCTATAACATCTGTGTACACTGGCTATAACATCTGTGTACACTGGCTATAACATCTGTGTGTACTGGCCATAACATCTGTGTGTACTGGCTATAAAATCTGTGTGTACTGGCTATAACATCTGTGTGTACTGGCTATAACATCTGTGTGTACTGGCTATAACGTCCGTGTAAACTGGCTATAACATCTGTGTGTACTGGCTATAACGTCTGTGTGTACTGGCTATAACATCTGTGTGTACTTTCTACAACATCTGTGTGTACTGGCTATAACATATGTGTGTACTGGATATAACATCTATGTGTACTGGCTATAACATCTGTGTGTACTTTCTATAACATCTGCGTGTACTAGCTATAACATCTGTGTGTACTGGCTATAGCATCTGTGTGTACTGGCTATAACATCTGTGTGTACTGGCTATAACATCTGTGTGTACTGACTATAACATCTGTGTGTACTGGCTATAACATCTGTGTGTTCTGGCTATAAAATCTGTGTGTACTGGCTATAATATCTGTGTACTGGCTATAACATCTGTGTGTACTGGCTATAACATCTGTGTGTACTGGCTATAACATCTGTGTGTACTGGCTATAACATCTGTGTGTACTGGCTATAACATCTGTGTGTACTGGTTATAACATCTGTGTGAACAGGCTATAACATCTGTGTGTACTGGTTATAACATTTGTGTATACTGGCTATAACATCTGTGTATACTGGCTATAACATCTGTGTGTACTTGCTATAACATCTGTGTGTACTGGCTATAACATCTGTGTGTACTGGCTGTAACATCTGTGTGTACTGGCTATAACATCTGTGTGTACTGGCTATAACATCTGTGTTTACTTGCTATAACATCTGTGTGTACTGGCTATAACATCTGTGTGTACTGGCTATAACATCTGTGTGTACTGGCTATAACATCTGTGTGTACTGGCTATTACGTCTGTGTATACTGGCTATAACATCAGTGTGTACTGGCTATAACATCTCTGTGTACTGGCTATAACATCTGTGTGTACTGGCTATAACATCTGTGTATACTGGCTATAATATCTGTGTATACTGGCTATAACATCTGTGTGTACTGGCTATAACATCAGTGTGTACTGGCTATAACATCTGTGTGTACTGGCTATAACATCTATGTGTACTGGCTATTACATCTCTGTATACTGGCTATAACATCTGTGTGTACTGGGTATAACATCTGTGTGTACTGGTTATAACGTCTGTGTATACTGGCTATAACATCAGTGTGTACTGGCTATAACATCAGTGTGTACTGGCTGTAACATCTGTGTGTACTGGCTATAACATCTATGTGTACTGGCTATTACATCTGTGTATACTGGCTATAACATCTGTGTGTACTGGCTATAACATCTGTGTGTACTAGTTATAACATCTGTGTATACTGGCTATAACATCTGTGTGTACTGGCTATAACATCTGTGTGTACTGGCTATAACATCTGTGTGTACTGGCTATAACATCTGTGTGTACTGGCTATAACATCTGTGTGTACTGGCTATAACATCTGTGTGTACTGGCTATAACATCTGTGTGTACTGGCTATAACATCTGTGTGTACTGGCTATAACATCTGTGTGTACTGGCTATAACATCTGTGTGTACTGGCTATAACATCTGTGTATACTGGCTATAACATCTGTGTGTACTGGCTATAACATCTGTGTGTACTGGCTATAACATCTGTGTATACTGGCTATAACATCTGTGTGTACTGGCTATAACATCTGTGTGTACTGGCTATAACATCTGTGTATACTGGCTATAACATCTGTGTGTACTGGCTATAACATCTGTGTGTACTGGCTATAACATCTTTGTGTACTGGATATAACATCTGTGTGTACTGGCTATAACATCTGTGTGTACTGGCTATAACATCTGTGTATACTGGCTATAACATCTGTGTATACTGGCTATAACATCTGTGTGTACTGGCTATAACATCTGTGTGTACTGGCTATAACATCTGTGTGTACTGGCTATAACATCTGTGTGTACTGGCTATAACATCTGTGTGTAGTGGCTATAACATCTGTGTGTACTGGCTATAACATCTGTGTGTACTGGCTATAACATCTGTGTGTACTGGCTATAACATCTGTGTATACTGGCTATAACATCTGTGTGTACTGGCTATAACATCTGTGTGTACTGGCTATAACATCTGTGTGTACTGGCTATAACATCTGTGTGTACTGGCTATAACATCTGTGTATACTGGCTATAACATCTGTGTGTACTGGCTATAACATCTGTGTGTACTGGCTATAACATCTGTGTGTACTGGCTATAACATCTGTGTATACTGGCTATAACATCTGTGTGTACTGGCTATAACATCTGTGTGTACTGGCTATAACATCTGTGTGTACTGGCTATAACATCTGTGTGTACTGGTTATAACATCTGTGTGTACTGGCTATAACATCTGTGTGTACTGGCTATAACATCTGTGTGTACTGGCTATAACATCTGTGTATACTGGCTATAACATCTGTGTGTACTAGCTATAACATCTGTGTGTACTGGCTATAACATCTGTGTGTACTGGCTATAACATCTGTGTGTACTGGCTATAACATCTGTGTGTACTGGCTATAACATCTGTGTATACTGGCTATAACATCTGTGTGTACTGGCTATAACATCTGTGTGTACTGGCTATAACATCTGTGTGTACTGGCTAAAACATCTGTGTGTACTGGCTATAACATCTGTGTGTACTGGCTATAACATCTGTGTGTACTGGCTATAACATCTGTGTATACTGGCTATAACATCTGTGTGTACTGGCTATAACATCTGTGTGTTCTGGCTATAACATCTGTGTGTACTGGCTATAACATCTGTGTGTACTGGCTATAACATCTGTGTGTACTGGCTATAACATCTGTGTATACTGGCTATAACATCTGTGTGTACTGGCTATAACATCTGTGTGTACTGGCTATAACATCTGTGTATACTTGCTATAACATCTGTGTATACTGGCTATAACATCTGTGTGTACTGGCTATAACATCTGTGTATACTGGCTATAACATCTGTGTGTACTGGCTATAACATCTGTGTGTACTGGCTATAACATCTGTGTGTACTGGCTATAACATCTGTGTATACTGGCTATAACATCTGTGTGTACTGGCTATAACATCTGTGTGTACTGGCTATAACATCTGTGTATACTGGATATAACATCTGTGTGTACTGGCTATAACATCTGTGTGTACTGGCTATAACATCTGTGTGTACTGGCTATAACATCTGTGTGTACTGGCTATAACATCTGTGTGTACTGGCTATAACATCTGTGTGTACTGGCTATAACATCTGTGTGTACTGGCTATAACATCTGTGTGTACTGGCTATAACATCTGTGTATACTGGCTATAACATCTGTGTGTACTGGCTGTAACATCTGTGTGTACTGGCTATAACATCTGTGTGTACTGGCTATAACATCTGTGTGTACTGGCTATAACATCTGTGTGTACTGGCTATAACATCTGTGTGTACTGGCTATAACATCTGTGTATACTGGCTATAACATCTGTGTATACTGGCTATAACATCTGTGTGTACTGGCTATAACATCTGTGTGTACTGGCTATAACATCTGTGTGTACTGGCTATAACATCTGTGTGTACTGGCTATAACATCTGTGTGTACTGGCTATAACATCTGTGTGTACTGGCTATAACATCTGTGTGTACTGGCTATAACATCTGTGTGTACTGGCTATAACATCTGTGTGTACTGGCTAAAACATCTGTGTGTACTGGCTATAACATCTGTGTGTACTGGCTATAACATCTGTGTGTACTGGCTATAACATCTGTGTATACTGGCTATAACATCTGTGTGTACAGGCCATAACATCTGTTTGTACTGGCTATATCATCTGTGTGTACTGGCTATAACATCTGTGTGTACTGGCTATAACATCTGTGTGTACTGGCTATAACATCTGTGCGTACTGGCTATAACATCTGTGTGTACTGGCTATGACATCTGTGTGTACTGGCTATAACATCTGTGTGTACTGGCTATAACATCTGTGTGTACAGGCTATAACGTCTGTGTGTACTGGCTATAACATCTGTGTGTACTGGCTATAACATCTGTGTGTACTGGCTATAACATCTGTGTGTACAGGCTATAACATCTGTGTGTACTGGCTATAACATATGTGTGTACTGGCTATAACATCTGTGTGTACTGGCTATAACATCTGTGTGTACTGGTTATAACATATGTGTGTACTGGCTATAACATCTGTGTGTACTGGCTATAACATCTGTGTGTACTGGCTATAACATCTGTGTGTACTGGCTATAACATCTGTGTGTACTGGCTATAACATCTGTGTGTACTGGTTATAACATATGTGTGTACTGGCTATAACATCTGTGTGCTGAAGATCAATTAAATTTTATATTTTATTAACTAACATTAAACTTACTATGGTTATTTACTTACTCACAAGTTAGTCACTTTAACTTAGAGAAAACTTTAGATTTTTTTTGGCCTTTTTGGGACCCAATTTGTTTTTTTCAGAAGAAATTGGAAAAACTGAAATTCTTGTTTTGGTGTTATAGTTGAGAATGTTTTTTTGATAAGCTTTATATATTCCATGATAATAATTTGATAATGCAAGCTTTGTGCAGCTTCAAGCTCAACAAGCTTGGTTATTTTTGGTTAGTGGCCTCTTTGAAATGTTTGAATTAATTTGTGCTGTGTATCTCTTTGGTATACTAAAATTATGTTACATTTTATTGAGCGTATGTCACACAACCATGTAGTTTTACCCTCATGACCAGTTAACCAAGTGCTAAGGGTATGACAAGTAATGGTACCATCGTTATGTTAGTACCTTGGTTCAACCAGCCAGTCATAAGAAAGCCTGTCAAAGTTGTGAAGCGATGTGGTACACTTTTGAAGTAACGTTTGCGTTCTTAACTTCATATCTGGTTGCTATCATTCTCACAATGTCTCTTGCTTGCATTTGCCTATTGAATATATGTTGTGTGTATTGTACATACCTGATTGCTATTTAGTGAAGAAAATAAAGACTTAGAGCCTGAATCTCCACTCTCTGGAGAGACGTAGAATGGGGGGAGATATCATTGAAGTGTATAAGTGGATGACGGGCATAAACAAGGGAGACATTAATAAAGTACTGAGGGTGTCGAACCAGGTAAGAACTAGAAATAATGGATTTAAGTTGGATAAATTTAGATTTAGAAAGAACGTAGGTAAGTACTGGTTTTCTAACAGAGTTGTGGATGTGTGGAACAGTCTTCTGAGTAGGGTGATCGAGGCTAGGACTTCGGATAGTTTTAAAAAAAGACTGTACATATATAAGAACATAAGAACATGAGAATTGAGGAACACTGCAGAAGGCCTACTGGCCCATGCAAGGCAGGTCCTTATCATAAGTATGATCATTGTCAATAAAATCATTAGCTAGATAACCCCCAATCGAGATTAGACAGGTGTTCCCTAAGTCCATTATAATCGGCAGAACGAAAATCAGGGATTTTTACCGTATTATCATTATTCTTGTAATCCCAGTTAATGCTAAAAGTGATGGATTTGTGAGCACTTGTGCCAAGCTCTTCAGTGATCTCCAGATTATTTACGAGTGTTTCCTTATTTGACTAGACTAGGTCTAGCAAATTTCTACCCCTGATAGGCTCTGTTACGCTCTGCTTCAGAAAACAGTCCTGAACTGTTTCCATAAAGTCACTGGACTCTAGATTACCTGTCAAAGAATTCCAGTCAATTTGACTAAAGTTAAAGTCCCCTACTATGACTATATTATTGTGTCTAGGAGCCCTAACAATTTCGTCCCAAAGAAGTCTCGCTCTATCGTGATCCAAGCCTGGAGGTCGGTATATTACACCTAGAATTAGTTTTTCTTGACCTTCAGCAAACTCTACCCAAACAGATTCTGTTACTGTTCCATCTATTTTTATACCTATTTTAATGCAACAGTTAATATTTTCTCGAACATACAATGCAACTCCTCCCCCCTTCCCATTACATCTATCCACATGGAACAACTTAAACCCTTGAATATTACACTCAGCAATCATGTCCCGACTCTTTAAATCATACCACGTTTCAGTTAATGCAATGATATCAAAGTTCCCAGCACATGCTACCAAACGTAGTTCATTAATCTTATTTCTTGCACTTCGACTGTTAGCATAAAATAACATCATATGTTTTTTCTTCTGCACATTTTTCCTATTCATTTTTGTTTTTGCACAATTTCTGAAATTATCATTACCCAGAGTTACTCCATGACTGTTACTATTAAGATTCTTAATATCAGAGCATAAGTCAATATATCCATACTCATTATTTATCATTTCTAAACCCATACCTCTAACTAATCCTAGTTTAAAGTCCTAACAACCCCCTCAACTGAGTTAGCAAGAAAACCCACACCTGCCCTGGATAAGTGAACCCCATCCCTGGCATACATGTCATTTCGTCCATAGAAGTTGTCCCAGTTGTCAATGAATGGTACTGCATTATCCTTACAGTGTTTATCCAGCCAACAATTAATACCAATTGCTCTGGACAACCATTCATTACCAACACCTCTTCTTGGCAAAATACCACATATAACAGGGCGCCCCCCCCTTCTTCCTAATTATGTCTATAGCTGCCCTAAACTTTCTAACTAAATCTTCACTTCTATGCTTGCCTACATCATTGCCTCCAGCACTGAGGCAGATAATAGGATTGATCCCATTACCGTTCATGATGTTGTCAAGCCGGCTAACAATATCCTCCATCCCAGCCCCAGGAAAGCAAACCCTGTCTCCTACTCCTGTCCTTCAAGCAGAACTCACTATCCATGTACCTAACCTGGCTATCCCCAACAACAACAATATTCTTACCTTACTTGGTGTCGTTCATCTTGACGTTCCCAGTAGTCGACTCACATTCGTCGGGTATCACAGAGAATGTATTAGATGTTTCCACAACAGTTTCCACAGCAGTCTTTTTCTTCTTCATCATTTCTACCTTTCCATTCGTCTTCTTGATCGTCAACTTCGTTCCCTGCTGTCCAGCCACTGTCCAGTTTCCCTTCTTGACCTGAGGACTCAGAACAGGAGGACTGCTACAAATCCTCTCGTTTTCCTCAGTCAACCGCCATATCTCCATCTTCACTACCCTCAATTCTTCCTTAAGCTGCTGGTAAAGTTGCTCGATGGAGGGCATCCTGGTTCAATCCAAGGAGAGTACACTAACGTCCTCACTGAGCTAAGTACACGTCACCACTCAGTGTGCCTGAGTAAGCTCTTGGGTAGTTTTGGGTAGGGGTGGTTTTGATAAGGACCTGCCTTGTATGGGCCAGTAGACCTTCAGAAGTGTTCCTCCATTCATAAGTTCTTATTTTATAAGGACCTGCCTTGTATGGGCCAGTAGACCTTCAGAAGTGTTCCTCCATTCTTAAGTTCTTACTTTTGTATGTATTTACTCTCACTTTTGCCTTTTTGCTCGTTTTTACATAGTTATCATGCTACAGCCAGGTGTGCAGGCCACTAGACTACACCTGTGTTTGTAATATGGGGTGCCTGTCCTGAAGTTTGTGTCTCTGCAATATATCTATGACCCTGCCTACACCATTCCATTGCAAACCTGAGAAGCCATTGTGTGTTATTGCTTTATGTTGCAATGAGTGTATTGCAGTCAGATTTTTGTTATAGTTGGTTATGCCACCGACACGTGTTAGGCGATTCTTGACAGAATATACCCTGCAAGACTTGCTCAGACTATCTCTGCAATGTTACTGGAATACTATTGACCAGTGTCACTGATGTGCATAGTATGCAAAGTCATGGAGAAGATTATCAGGAGGAGAGTGGTGGAGCACCTGGAACAGAACTAGAGTATAAACGACAACCAGCACGGATTTATGGTAGGCAAATCCTGTGTCATAAGCCTACTGGAGTTTTATGATAAATTAACAGAAGTAAGATACGAGAGAGAGGAGTGGGTTGATTGTATCTTCATGGACTACAAGCAGGCCTTTGACACAGTTCCTCACAGGAGATTGGTGCAGAAGCTAGAGGAACAGACGTGTATAACAGGAAGGGCGCTGCAATGGATCAGAGAATACCTGACAGGGAGGAAACAATGAGTCATGGTACATGATGAGGTATCACAATGGGCACCTGTGATGAGCGGGGTCCCACAGGGTATATGTGAATGACATGATGGAAGGGTTAAACTCAGAAGTCTCCCTGTTTGTAGATGATGTGAAGTTAATGAGGAGAATTAAATCTGATGACTGTCAGGTAGGACTTCAGAGAGACCTGGAGTGGCTGGACACCTGGTCCAGCAACTGGATTCTCGAATTTAACACTGCCAAATGCAAAGTCATGAAGATTGGGGAAGGACAAGGAAGACTACAAACAGAGTATAGGCTAGGTGGCCAAAGACTGCAAACCTCACTCAAGGAGAAAGATAATGGGGTGAGTATAACACCGAGCACATTTTTGAAAGCACACATCAATCAGATAACTGCTGCAGCATATGGGCGCCTGGCAAACCTGAGAATAGCGTTCTGATACCTTAGTAAGGAATCGTTCAAGACACTGTACACCGTGTACGTCAGGCCCGTACTGGAGTATGCAGCACCTGTTTGGAACCCGCACTTGAAAGTGTAAAGGTTTGCAACAAGGTTAGTTCCTGAGCTCAGGAGAATATACTACGAAGAAAGGTTAAGGGAAATCGGCCTGACGACACTGAAGAACAGGAGGGTTAGGGGAGACATGATAACAACATACAAAATACTGTATGGAATAGACAAGGTGGACAGAGACAGGATGTTCGAGAGAGGGGACACAGAAACAAGAGGTCACAACTGGAAGTTGAAGACCCTGATGAGTCAAAGGGATGTTAGGAAGTATTTCTTCAGTCATAGAGTAGTCAGGAAATGGAATAGCCTAGCAAGTGAGGTAGTGGAGGCAGGAACCATACATAGCTTTAAGAGGAGGCATGATAAAGGTCATGAAGCAAGGAGAGAGAGGACCTAGTAGCACTCAGTGATGAGGCAGGGCCAGGAGCTGAGTCTCGACCCCTGTGTTACAAAATAATGCCTGCACTCTGAAGGAGGGGTGTTAATGTTGCAGTTTAAAAACTGTAGTGTAAAGCACCCTTCTGGCAAGACAGTGATGGAGTGAATGATGGTGAAAGTTTTTCTTTTTCGGGCCACCCTGCCTTGGTGGCTACCCTGCCTTGGTGGCTACCCTGCCTTGGTGGCCACCCTGCCTTGGTGGCTACCCTGCCTTGGTGGCTACCCTGCCTTGGTGGCTACCCTGCCTTGGTGGCCACCCTGCCTTGGTGGCTACCCTGCCTTGGTGGGAGTCGGCCAGTGTGATAATAATAATAAAATAATAAGCTTAGAGATCTCCAGGTAATACTAGAAAGGACTGCCCTTCTAGCATCCAGCCTAAGTAGTTCACTATGTCTCACGACTCGACTAGATGTAATCAGTGACTGACAAAGTCCTCACATAAACTAACTTCTTGACCAACCTGGTAATCAGAACAATTTGCTTGAATAATACAATGACTAATAAACCGAACAACAATATAACAAGCAACTGCGACACAGAATCAGGAACAAGGAGATAATATAACGACACTAAGTAGGGACCATCAGCAGATCCTCCACAAGTCATAAAACTCCCATAATACTGAATCTAAGTTCAGCATAAGAAAATCCCCGACTGTGACAGTACACAGAAACCAGTACAAATTTGGTCAGAAGCTACAGCTCAGGACCTGAGTTTCTCAGAGTGTCTATGCAACACAACCTCAGTACAACGTCGAAAATCACTAAGTCTAGGCAATGTTTTGTGAACAGAGTTCCACAGAACCAACAACAAGAAAGTGACAGAGATGATCTTCCAACAATGGCCAGCAATGGAGAGCTAGGTACGTCTTGTTCAGAGAACGTCAAACCGACAAGAGAGTGCGAGTCAAAGCGAGTCTCACACAGGTGAGGTGTGATCGCCCCCCCCGATCACGTGACTCCGTGCTGCTGCTGCCCAGCAACACCAAGAAGCCGGCAGGGATAATTACAGTAGTTAGACAAACAAGACTTGAACTATGAGCACTGAATAATATATAAATGTTACATCCTACCTAATAATATAACTAAGTCAAATAATAATATAAAACAATATATTTACGATTTAGCTATTATCGCAAATATAAGCAATATAAAATTATATGAAAAGGTAATATACATTATATACATTGTGACACTTTCAGGGGTCACAATACCCTGCAACCACAATTAGGTGATTACAATTAGATGAGTACTGCTGTTTCTGTTGGTATAGACTATCTACACACTCATACTGGTGCACAGCTTCAGGAGTGCATATGCAAGAAATTAAGGTTTGATTCGGGTAACATTTCTGCTGCTACAGGAGTCATTAATCGTCGATTCCCGCTTCGGTTCCTTTGTAACGGGGGAGGACAAACACCTCAGATAGAGGACGAATATCCACCTGGGAAAACAGGTGGTGAAGTGAGTTGTCTCGCGTAGAGTCACTTTGTTAGCACTTGAGTTGGCTAAACTCAGTCTAGATAGTGGTAGGGAACAACGTGCATTTGGTATCATGGACGATAGTTTCGATGTTCAGAAATCTGTGTCACTAGTACTTTGATTTTCTGATTTTGAGCTTGAACAATTTTTTGAGTCTTGCGAAAATCAATCTCGAGTTTTGCTATGGCCACTTGTGCACTGAACAGCACTTATTCATAAAGTTTACAAAACGCAGGAATTTGCAGCTGATTTGAGTGATATGATTTTGATAATTACGACGTTATAAAAACAGCTGTACTCGATGCATATAAGAACATATGAACCTAAAGAGATGGGTTAGTTGTAGCAGCCGAGAAGAAGGTCCTGTAGATGTCCTCTGAACCAAGAATTCATGATGTTGCTGTGTCTGACAAGAGGACATCTACAAGACCTTCACGGCTGCTACACCTAACCCATCCCTTTGGGTAGGACCTACTTCCACTAGGGAATCCCGCCTACCAGTGACTATGCCCTCGTCTGCTACACGTCTTTATCCACTGACGCCTATATAACCGCCAGTCTTCTTGCCTTTGCTCCAGATTCTCCTCCACCACGATGCTGTGAACACTAACTCCAAGGCTGAGGGACTGATTACCTCATCTTTTGTATATAGTTCTACTGCCTTCTAGTTATGTCCTAGAATCTGTATTGATAAAGCCACTGGATGGCGAAACGTCTACAATAAAAATATCCAGATGTTGCACATATGTTTAAGCTTTCATATTGTCGGTATTTTGTATATATTATAAACAACAATGGGCCTAAAACTGATCCCTGTGGAACGCCACTTGTTACAGATCCCCACTCAGATTTAACACCATTTATGCACACTCTCTGCTTCCTATTAGTGAGCCATGACTCGATACATGGCAGTATTTTTCCCCCAATGCCATAGGCAGCCACTTTCTTCAACAGTCTCTGATGTGGTACTCTATCAAAAGCCTTACTAATATCTAAATAAACAATATCGAATTCCTTATCCTGATCAACGGCCTCAAAAGCTTTGCTGAAGAAGGTTAATAAATTAGTTAGGCAGGAACGGCTCCTGGTGAATCCATGCTGAGTATCATTAATCGAGCTATGCTTATCGAGATGGCTTCTTATAATCTCAGCTATAATTGACTCTAGTAATTTGCCTACAATTGAGGTCAGGCTTATTGGGCGGTAATTTGACGGTAACAACTTGTCCCCTGTTTTAAAAATAGGAATTACATTAGCCATCTTCCACATATCAGACACTACACCTGTTTGAAGAGATAAATTAAAAATATTAGTTAATGGTTCACAGACTTCCATTTTGCATTCCTTTAGAACCCTTGAAAAAACCTCATCAGGACCCGGTGACTTATTTTGCTTCAGTCTGTCTATCTGCTTCACAACCATTTCACTAGTGACTGTGATATTACATAATTTATCTTCTTCTAGCCCACTATAAAAATTAATTACTGGAATATTGTTAGTGTCTTCCTGTGTAAAAACCGAGAGAAAATAATTATTTAAAATCAAGCACATTTCATTCTCTTTGTCAGTAAGATGCCCATAGTTATTTTTAAGGGGACCTATCTTATCTCTGACTTTTGTTCTATAGACCTGGAAAAAACTTTTTGGGTTAGTTTTAGAATCCCTAGCAACTTTAATTTCATAGTCCCTTTTAGCTTTTCTTATCCCCTTTTTAATGTCCCTCTTAATGTCAATATACTGATTCATAAGATGACCCTCGCCTCTTTTGATATGCCTATAAATTTCTTTCTTCTGTCCTAAAAGATATTTGAGCCTATTATTCATCCAATTTGATCCTATTATTCATCCATTTGAGCCTATTATTCATCCAAATTGAGCCTATTATTCATCCAAATTGAGCCTATTATTCATCCATTTGAGCCTGTTTTCATCCAATTTGAGCCTATTATTCATGTGAGGGAAAAGTTCAACAGATAGGAGTAGCGAGCGAGTATATGGTAATGATAGTTTGATTGCCGGCTGCTTGTTAAGGTAGGGTCAGTCTAGCTATCCCACCCCTTTTCTCCCCACCCCGAAAGGTGACGTGTGGGGCTCTGGCCAAACAGTAATCACTCGACTCACAGCTCCCAACACAACTGTAAGTAAAAGCCTCTGCTCCTATTCTAGTGGATACTGGTTGAAAGCTTCACTTTTGACCAATAATAAACTTAGTCCTTTCAGTTTTAAACTCCACATGAGACTTTTAGATAATCACCACCTTTTTTAAGTATCTTGCACTTATCATGGAGAGTGATTTCTTAAGCAGTGGGTAACCTGTCTCTCTTTCCAGCTTGGAATGACAGATCAGGTCACCTGCCAACCAACGAGAAGTGTTGAAGGAGATGGACTGAAGCCGGTCTTGGGACGTCACTTCATGATCAACCTACCTGATTAATTGTACAGGACACTACCCCTCATCTTTGCAGTGGTAAAGAACCTGCGTTCCTGTCATCTGGACTGACTATTCAAGGCAATAGACTCTGTGAATAACTAGTCGTTGGGTTGTCACTCAACACCTGTGACCTCCCACATCAGCAACGGCTACAATTTCTACAAGACGGTGTCAACCTCAACCAGACACGCCAGTATAACTGTACATATTAGCGTTGAATTCAAATGTCATTTTTCCATTTCATTTTTCATTTTTCTTTCAAGTAGGATACACCTTCATGTTTCAATGTTTTATCTTTGCATTAACAAATAATAAGGTGTTTATCTTTGTGAATTATTATTTCTTTTTCTATTCATTAATTTTCCTGAGGAGGCGCCAGCCTTGGTAATACTATCTGAAGTTGTTACAGGGCTGAGTAAGCCTTCACAATTCATCCAGAGCATTCCCTCCAAATATAGGCGGGAAATTAAATTGAGCAAGAGTCAGTTGGGTCCGTCCCATGTGGAGTTTGTTCGTGGACAATCTAAATCTTTCACCAAGTGGTTGAAATCCATTGGTGTCACTAATTTCAGTGGGTTAGTGCAACTGGTCCTTATAGACAGTCTTCTAGAATCAGTAGGACCAGAGGTTCGGGTGTTTTCAGAAGAAAATGTTGTGGCAACTGGTATGAAGGCAGATAGACTTGTTGACACATTTAAGGCCAACTGCTCCTTGTCTAAGCAGTCTCTTAACGTTTCTTCCCAGCAGCCTGGTATGAACATAGATCATCGGGGACGGACCTCTGAGTGGATTATGAACAGAAAATCTAGTGCTGAAATATGGCGTCTGCCTCAAATTCAGCCTCGAGCCAGAAAGAAGAATCCCAAACCCATCAGCTGTTACTACTACTGTTTGCCTGGTTACATAGAGGCTACTTGATTCAAGCTAGTTAACCTGCTGCTAGTGGTAAGTTGACTAGGCCCCTACTAGTAGGAAAAACAACTATGCTTCTTGATGAAACAAGTCAGAGGGAAACAGATGACTGTATAGTACCCTTTTATAGTCAGTCAACTGTTCCTTAAGGAACAGGAAAGTCCCGTAGAGGTATCTACCTTCAGGTATACCGGAGCTTATTTCTCCCTTTTACAAGATAAATACATCCAATATCTGAGGAGACCTCATTGAACTCCTGTGTTATTAGAAGAGTATGGGGGTGCGGTATATTCTCTTCCTCTACATAAGATATATATTAAAAGCCAGTATTACACTGTGTAGTTAACCATAGGCGTGTCTGGGGTACTCCATTGTTGCTTGGCAACAACGTTCTAAATTCTAGATGCTGTCCCGAGACCATTGTAGCCACCGAAGCCTCTTCTCCGATGTTGGCCATAACTCGGGTAATGTCCAAAGGAGTGTATAATATGAATGAAAGTCTTACCTTAGAGGACTCCGATCTAGGGATAGACAACATATAAGGAAAACTGGAAAGAGCCTAATAAATCTAGCGAAAAGTTCCTGATCTAGCCTTCTTATTCTGGGGCCATAGGATTGGTAGATGTTTTTGTTTCCATATTCGAGGCACCATTCTTCCGAAAAAGCAACAAAGAGACTCCTCTTTAGCATCCGCTCTTAAAGCTGCCATGGATGAACCCAACTTAAATCACCCAGTTAAATATGTACTTCAGAATAACGTAATATTTTGCCCTGCTAGTAAGGAGGTAGTGGGAAGTTTATAACCAGACAGTTAGATTATAAAAATAGCTCATACTTAGGAGGACATTTGGGTGCCACTACAACCCTTTATATGATCTTAAAGCATTGTTATTGGCCATGTATAAGACGAGAAGTGTGGAGTTACATCCATTGCTGTTGTGTGAACAAGTGGGGAAGTCCAGACACTGTGAAACTTACACACTTCCTCTCATATCCTCAGATGGAGAACCATTTGTTGACATAATCATCTCGAAGTCCAAGTCATGTAATTAATATCTGTTTACTATTCTCAATAAAACTAACAGGTATCTTGAGGCAGTACCTATGTGTAGTATCAACACTGAAGCCATTCTTAAAGTCCTTGATAGGTTTATTTCCAAATTTGGTCATTCACAATTTGTCCAGAGTGACCAGGACACTAATTTCACAGAAGAACCAGCTATAATCAGAATAGGAATTATTCGACACATGTTCACAGCCTGTCATCCTCAATCCCAAGGCGCATTGGGAAAGTTTCACCAAACCTTGAGAACTAAGATGTGCATGTATTGGACGCATTTTTACAGAGAATGGGATGAATAACTTCATCTGTTGTTAACTCAGACATCCTCCAGGATTCTCTCCCTATGAAGTTGGGACTTGCAGAAGTCCAAGTAATAACACTAATGTTGCGGCCCCCTGCCAAACTAGCGGTTAAATAGTTAACCTGCCGGCCGGCAGTACCACTGGGTACGTCATCAAACCCAATGTGGGGACTGCTGAGCCGGCCTTAGAGCAGTAAGAGCCTGAGTGCCTCACGGTGCACATCTAAGCAGTAGGTACCTGACCACCTAAGGGTACAGTCTACTGGCTTTAGTAACAGTATGTACCTGAGCGCCTCAGGATACGCACCTAAGCAGTAGGTACCTGAACACCTAAGGGTACACGTCTACTGGCTTCAGCAACATTAAGTACCTGAACTCCTCAGGGTACACATCTACGTAGTAGGTACCTGACCACCGAATCGTACCTATCTACTGGCGTTAGAAGAACCGCTCACCGCAGCTCACTGAGTCTGTTGGCCTCAGTTACTTGACGGCCGCATTCAGTGAGCTTGCAGCATGGTGTTCGGCTAGCGGTGTGTCAACCGGCTTTGGAAAGGATTTACTGGACTACTGGTGATGTCTGTGGACTCACCGTCTACGCTGATCAACTGTGGGCCGGAATCATCAGATGCTGTTTGGTGGGACATTACATGAAGAAAAGGTTGGAGTGTTACACTGAACTGGGCCAGGACCGTAGTGTGACACTTAGGAACGTATGATGGAGTGGAACACTGAGATATGCACAGGACCGTAGTGGAACACTGAGATGAAAAGGGTGTCGTGGGACACTGAAGATGGCCTGGTTGTAGTGTACACTGAATAGTGTCATGTGACTGGTCTCGTGTCTTGAGAAGCAGTTGATTGTAATTTATTATTATACAAATGTTATTTATAATTTATTATTTTAGCATAGATATATATATATATAGTGACACAGTAGTGTCAAGAGTTGTACCCTGTGTAGGGTTATGAATTATTTATTATTTTAGTAATGCTAATTATAATTTATTATAGTAACATGTACATATTATTATTATATCATAGTTCAAATACCTCTAGACCAAAGATAGTTGATTTATATATATTAAAGATTAATTGATTTTAATGTGTGTATTTATGTATCCCGAACTCTTTATTACAAAAGAAGTAAATCTTACCATATCTCTCTTCTTTTAAAAATTACTTTTTTTGTAATAACTAACTACCCTTCTGAAGACCTATCAAGATATATTTTTGGTTGTTTGGAAAAACTGCAACCTGGGTAATGGAGGTTATAGATGCAGGAACTGATAAACCTATTACACTTTCTCCCTACAGAGCTACTCTGAAAAACAATCTACTTCAGCAATAAGTAGCATTTCTGTTAAAACGTGGATTGGTTTAGGAATCGTCCAGCCGGTGGGCTTCACCCAACATCCTTGTTGAAAAGCCTGACGGAGGTAAATGAGGTCAAAGTATCGGATGTTTATCCTCTTCCATGTTTGGATGATATAGTGAACTCTGTCCCTTTGTTTCTAAATTAGATCTCCTTGAAGGTTACTACCAGTTACCTTTAATGTATAACACGAAGAAGATTTCTGCCTTCGTAATTCCGAGAGATCACTATCAATATATTGCGAGCCTATTCAGAATGTGGAACTCGCCTACCTAATTTCAAAAATTGATCCATCAGGTTATCAAAGGACTAGAAGGCATGGCGGCTTACCTGGACGATATAGTTATAGCTCCTGATACATGGGATCAGCATGTGTCTTGACTTAAATCCCTCTTTAAAAGGTTCACAACATTTCAACTCACCATAAATCTAAAAGAATCATCTTTTGGAAGATCTAATGTAACTTTCTGGGTCATGAAGTTGGAGTGGCAAAGTAGCACCTAAAGTTGCCAAAGTTTTGGCCATTAATTACAAAAAAAAGGCACAATACCGTGACTGGAACGATACAGAAATAACCCGCACATAGTAGAGAGGGGCTTACGACGACGCTCCGTCATCATAAGCCATTAAAACTTATCCTGTTTCTTTAGACTAAGAAGTCTCTGCAAACATTTTTAAGAATGACAGGATTTTATTATATATTCCACCAAAATTTTGAAGATGTAGCCCCCCTAAATTCTCTTTCCAATCATAAAACTAAATTTTGCTGGACCTCTGTTTTGAAGAGGCTTTTAACCATGTTAAACATGTTGAACATTTGTCCCTCCATTTTTTAAACATGTTAATGCATATGAATCGGGAGTTAGGAGTAGTGTTACTCCAAGCATCTGGTGAGGGATGTGGCATATTACTGAGCCAACTACCAGGCCTATCACCAGGCCTACTCCACCACTGAGAACGAGGCTTTGGCACTGATATTTATCCTGGAGCATTTCGATGTGTTCTTGTCCAGCTTACCATCATCATTCATCACAGTCCTCTGATCTACGTCATCATCCCCAAGAAGAACACTTACCTTATACATTACAGTTCCAACCTCATGACCTCTTAATTTGTCACACTGAGAGCAAAGAAAATGTGCTGGCGAACTCTCATTCCAATATATAAGTTGTTAGGATATTTTAAGGAAGAAATGACTATTAAAGTTCTTTAATTCTTCATAATATCATAAATTAAAATTTGAGTAAATCCGGCAATAAGGAATTTTTTTTTAGCGAGCGGAAACTTGCCGCCATTTGCAAGTGTCTTGAACTCTAGTGTCTGCTGTCTTAATCTAAGGTTCTGTCTTACTTGGAAGTTCCTTTCTGTTGAACACTACCTAATGAGTTGAGTGGTCGATAGGATAGGCAGTTCCATTAGTAATTTGCGCCATGATGACACACTACCCATGGAAGGATGCCTAGTCCTGGCTACCAGAGCTCTTTTAGAGGTGGGATGTGTGGCATGTTAAGAGTACATTTTATTCGGCGTATGTCACACCCATATAGGCATGCCATCCTGACCAGCGACCAGGTGCTAAGAGTATAACGAGTAGGGGCCCCGTCGTTATACTGGTACCTTGGTCAGCTAATGACAAGGAAGCCTGCCATAGTTGTGAAGCTATGTAAGACACTCGTGAATCATCCTTGGTCACTACGGTTCTCACCGTGTCTATTGCTAACATTTGTCTTATTGTACATATTATATATATACATATATATATATATATATATATATATATATATATATATATATATATATATATATATATATATATATATATATATATATATATATATATCCTGTTGTTGTTTTTACGAGGTTATCATGCTACAGCCAGGTGTGCAGGCCACTAGATAACACTTGTGAATACCTCTTCTGATTTCCTTCAAATCTTCAACAATAATACTTAACCACTTAACTGCATCTTCAACTTATGACACATTCTGCTTCCCCAGTGTACCTCAGTGCAGAGTTTGCTGTACATTAAGGTACAGGAGACCTACTTTATGCAACAGTAGAATATCTTTCTTGGATCATTCAGGGACCGAGAGATGCACCTAATTACTGATGTAGTTTCTCTTGTATTGCAAGAACCTGATAAAAGAATGTAAACACCATCATCTTCGTTGATTAGTTCCCATAATTTAAATTATTTTCACATGCTATTATTTTTTTTTAATTCTGAGTGACGTGATAATGATTATATATTGTATAATAACATAGTGATTTATGTTTGTGTTATGTCACACAGTTGTTATGTAACGTGACACAGTTGTTATGTAACGTGACACAGTTGTTATGTAACGTCACACAGTTATGTAACGTGACACAGTTGTTATGTAACGTGACACAGTTGTTATGTAACGTGACACAGTTGTTATGTAACGTGACACAGTTGTTATGTAACGTGACACAGTTGTTATGTAACGTGACACAGTTATGTAACGTGACACAGTTATGTAACGTGACACAGTTGTTATGTAACGTGACACAGTTATGTAACGTGACACAGTTGTTATGTAACGTGACACAGTTATGTAACGTGACACAGTTGTTATGTAACGTGACACAGTTATGTAACGTGACACAGTTGTTATGTAACGTGACACAGTTATGTAACGTGACACAGTTGTTATGTAACGTGACACAGTTATGTAACGTGACACAGTTGTTATGTAACGTGACACAGTTGTTATGTAACGTGACACAGTTATGTAACGTGACACAGTTATGTAACGTGACACAGTTGTTATGTAACGTGACACAGTTATGTAACGTGACACAGTTGTTATGTAACGTGACACAGTTATGTAACGTGACACAGTTGTTATGTAACGTGACACAGTTATGTAACGTGACACAGTTGTTATGTAAGGTGACACAGTTATGTAACGTGACACAGTTGTTATGTAACGTGACACAGTTATGTAACGTGACACAGTTGTTATGTAACGTGACACAGTTATGTAACGTGACACAGTTGTTATGTAACGTGACACAGTTATGTAACGTGACACAGTTGTTATGTAACGTGACACAGTTATGTAACGTGACACAGTTGTTATGTAACGTGACACAGTTATGTAACGTGACACAGTTGTTATGTAACGTGACACAGTTATGTAACGTGACACAGTTGTTATGTAACGTGACACAGTTGTTATGTAACGTGACACAGTTATGTAACGTGACACAGTTATGTAACGTGACACAGTTGTTATGTAACGTGACACAGTTATGTAACGTGACACAGTTGTTATGTAACGTGACACAGTTATGTAACGTGACACAGTTATGTAACGTGACACAGTTGTTATGTAACGTGACACAGTTATGTAACGTGACACAGTTGTTATGTAACGTGACACAGTTATGTAACGTGACACAGTTGTTATGTAAGGTGACACAGTTGTTATGTAACGTGACACAGTTATGTAAGGTGACACAGTTGTTATGTAACGTGACACAGTTGTTATGTAACGTGACACAGTTGTTATGTAACGTGACACAGTTGTTATGTAACGTGACACAGTTGTTATGTAACGTGACACAGTTGTTGTGTAACGTGACACAGTTGTTATGTAACGTGACACAGTTGTTATGTAACGTGACACAGTTGTTATGTAACGTGACACAGTTGTTATGTAACGTGACACAGTTGTTATGTAACGTGACACAGTTGTTATGTAACGTGACACAGTTGTTATGTAACGTGACACAGTTGTTATGTAACATGACACAGTTGTTATGTAACGTGACACAGTTGTTATGTAACGTGACACAGTTGTTATGTAACGTGACACAGTTATGTAACGTGACACAGTTATGTAACGTGACACAGTTGTTATGTAACGTGACACAGTTATGTAACGTGACACAGTTGTTATGTAACGTGACACAGTTATGTAACGTGACACAGTTGTTATGTAACGTGACACAGTTGTTATGTAACGTGACACAATTGTTATGTAACGTGACACAATTGTATCCTGTTCAAGGTCATTAATCTGTCACAAAGCTGTATCAAGGTCACTCAAGATCCTGGGTAAAGTAATCTCTTCCCTCCCCTGCTATGAGTTATATATATAATTAAAAAGATCTTAACCTTCCATCTCTGAAATCTTTGATTTCAACATCGTAGACAAAATGTTCTTATAGGTTTAAACTAAAGAGTTTTAAGAACAATCTTATTTAAAATAATGGGTAGTAGCTTGTTGAGAAGTCTGCTGTGGGTTATTTTTCATCTCTCAGATGTGCACTGAGACAAGTACTTACAGTGCTTGTAGATGTGACAGAGTCTGTGGCGGCTCGTGCAGGGGTGCTGCAGATCTGCAGCATCCCTTATTTTCTTTAATTCTTTGATTTTATAATGTACAAGAATAAGGAAAGAATTAAATAATAAAAAATCATTATATTGAATGTTATCGATAATGTCGAGGGAAAATAGGGGGTGCTGCAGTTCCACAGCACCCCCGCACGAGCCGCCACTGGATAGAGCCCTCAAACGTTGACTTGGAATGACTTTACAAAATATATCTCGTCATGTGGCATAGTTAGACTTCAACATATGTTCATTGGTGTCACAACAAGACAGTAATATATTATTCTTTAATTTGTTTTGGTCACATTCCTTTTTAATATTGGTCTGTCAGCTTAATAAAAACACATCAGACAATCTCGTACTCTAGAGAAATGAGCTAAAAATGGTAGAAAATTTGATCGAGATGGCAAAAATTGGTTTAGGATGTCATAAGTGAGGACAAGACATCAGAAAATGGGTTTAGGATGTCATAAGTGAGCACAAGATATCAGAAAATGGGTTTAGGATGTCATAAGTGAGCACAAGACATCAGAAAATGGGTTTAGGATGCCATAAGTGAGCACAAGACATCAGAAAATGGGTTTACGATGTCATAAGTGAGCACAAGACATCAGAAAATGGGTTTAGGATGTCATAAGTGAGCACAAGACATCAGAAAATGGGTTTAGGATGTCATAAGTGAGCACAAGACATCAGAAAATGGGTTTAGGATGTCATAAGTGAGCACAAGACATCAGAAAATGGGTTTAGGATGTCATAAGTGAGCACAAGACATCAGAAAATGGGTTTAGGATGTCATAAGTGAGCACAAGACATCAGAAAATGATCATATCAAGAAATACTTTACATAACCATGTTCTTATACTACACAAAAATACATGAAGCCTGTTACATATATCTTACATATAATTTTCCCTATATAAAAGAGCACACTAGGTAACACTAAGCCAATATTTGAATCTTGGGATCTTAAAGCTAAGAAATTAACCAACACAGATCCTAAGGAATCTAAACATATTGATTTCCGCAGTAATTGTATGTTGCATCTCACAATAATAGTAATAATAATAATAATAATAATAATAATAATAATAATAATAATAATAATATACAAATAACTGTAGGCGAGCTGGAGAAATAACTTTCTGTAGGTGAACTGGAGAAATAATTTCATATAAGTTCCTGACTTATGAGTTAACTACTACGGATTTAGCGCTTCCCCATGAACTAGTTGCCATGTTCTCACCACTTGTTAGAAAGTCTACAATAAATGAGGCAATTTAATACGTGTTGAAACGCTTTTTTTAAGTATATTTGAAAAAATATTGAAAAATAAATTTAGAAGTAAGAACTGTTCATTGTAAAGTTATATTGCGAATATATATCTTTTTTTTTTCTAAAATATTGACTGAGAATGTATAGGTATGGTCATGATATATGGTAGCTTCAAGTGGTTGAGAAATAGACGTGAACAAACACTAGACCATCGTCCAGTTAATACACTAATCGTAGAGACGCTTTATGGAGCACCATATAATGGTGTCAACTTATAAGATGATCGAGGTTCCTGTTGTAGAAATTGAAAGTGGATGGGAATCTTGAAAGACACAAATTTAATGATGAAAATGGTTCATTTCAGAAATGCTTCCATGATACGGAAAGTGAGAGACACATTGCTGACCTCTCAAGGATCTGATATTCTTTCTTGAATAATCGATCCTTTATTCACAGGAGAAGGACATTGTTTATAGGACTCTGATAGTGTTGTAAAGATGGACTAGTTGCTGTAGCGAAGGACGAGAGGGAGATCATTGGAGAGGAAGTATTACCAGAAGGAACTACAGAATACCGTTGGGGTTCATTATAATGTTCTTTTAGAATGCCCTTGGTGGTCGTAGATGTTATGAAGTGTCAGACACTATCCGATGATTGTGATCCGTGTCTCGATGAAAGTCGGAAAATTTGAGTCGTTCTGCTACTGGATAGCTTTCGGGAGTCCCCATAGGCGCTGTTGTTTCTGAAGGCTGTCGAGCCCCTGGCCACATTCCTTCTCATGACCCTGGACAAAACACCCGAGCATAGCATCTTCAAGAAAAGCTTTCGGAACCTCTTACTGAAGATGCAGTAGATTATGAAGTTGACAGAGGAGTTGATAGTGACTAGGAGGTTACTAGCCATGGTCAGTAAGCCGATGGTAATGTTCAGCAGCTCCAAGATGTTGATTATAAAGGCGAGAACATTGCAGACGAAGAACACCGTCACGACCACCAACAGCATCACCGCCAAGCTGATCTCTTTCTGCTGAAGTCGACTCATGTGCTGCCTCTCCAGGTTGGCTGCACGAACCTGTCAGATTACGGAAAAACATCTTCGTGTATCACTTTTTAGTGCCTCACAAGGTCCTATTATCTATTCAGTTCACCCAAAAGTCTTACCATGAATTAAGGTCGCCCATAAATTTTTATTTTGAATTCAATTGACAACAATTGTTACATAACCTAAACATTAATTAATATTTTAAATGTAGCATTTCTAAAGATATGAATCAGGTGAACACATGAAAACAAATAAGTAAATAAATCATATATACATATATGCATGGATGCACACACACACACACACACAGTGAAGAGGTGGGGCCAGGAGCTGAGTCTCGATCCCTGCAGCCACAAATTGGTGAGTACACAGACACACACACGAATGCAGATGGAATAACAAATAAATGTGAGGAGTGGCATGAAAGAATCAAGGAGACATCCCCAGACATAATAGCACTCACAGAAACAAAGCTCACCGGGATAACAGACGTAGTCTTCCCATCCGGATATCAGATCCTGAGGAAAGTTAGAGGGATCAGAGGGGGAAGGAGGAGTTGCACTGTTCATTAAAACCCGACGGGGATTTGAGGAAATGGAAGGAATGGACGAAAATGGCGAAAGGGACTACAAAGTAGGTATAATTCAGTCTGGGCGACATTAGGTAGTCATTGCAGTGATGAATAACCCCCACAGAACTGCAGCAGGCCAACAAAAGAATAAGAAGAGAGCAACAGAGCAATGGTCGACACATTAGCTGAGGTGGCCAAAAGAGCTCACACAGGTAGAACAAAGATACAAGTTATGGGCGATTTCAATCACAAGGAGATTGACTGGGAAAACCAGGAGCCCCATGGGGGTCCCGAAACATGAAGAGCCAAGATGATGGATGTGGTACTGGAAAACCTCACTCATCAAAATGTTAGGGACACTACTGGAGAGAGAATGGAGGATGAACCCGCAAGACTGGACATCGTGTTCACCCTGAGTAGCTCGAACATTGACATCACCACATATGAAAGCCCCATTGGAGCTAATGATCAGCTTTGAATACACAGTAGAGTTACAAGTGGAAAGAGTAACTGGAGTAGGATGGAAAAAGCCAAACTATAAAAAGGGAGACTACACAGGTATGAGGAACTTCCTTCAGGAGGCTCAGTGGGAAAGAGAATTGGTAGGAAAGTCAGTAATCGAAATGATGGAATATGTAACGACAAAATGCAAGGAGGCAGAGGAAAGGTTTGTTCCAAAGGGCAACAGAAATAATGAGAAGATGAGAACGAGCCCTTTGTTTACCCATAGGTGTAGGGATGTAAAAACTAAGTGCATTAGAGAATGGAAAAAGTACAGAAGACAAAGGATGCAGGAAAATAGAGATTTAAGTTGAAGAGGGAGGCCCAGCAACAGTACGAAAAAACGACATAGCATCAGAAATCAAGTCTGATCCAAAGCTGTTCTATAGCCACATCAGGAGGAAGACAACAATCAAGGACCAGGTAATCAGGCTGAGGAAGGAAAGTAGAGAGCTCAAAAGAAACGACCAAGAAGTATGTGAGGAGCTCAACATGAGATTTAAGGAAGTATTTACAGTGGAAACAGGAAGACCTCTGGGAAGACAGAACAGAGGGGTACACCAACAAGTGATATGCCAAAAAGTATTGGATGAAATACACACAACCAAGGAGGAGGTGAAGAAGCTGCTAAATGACCTTGATATCTCTAAAGCGGTGGGACCGGACATCTCTCCATGGGTCCTTAGAGAGAGAGCAGAGACGCTGTCTAAGCCACTAACAACAATTTTCAACACATCCATTGAAATTGGGCAAGTACTTGAGGTATGGAAGACGAAAATGTAGTCCTATTTTTAAGAAAGGAGACAGACACAGGGCACTAAACTACAGACCAGTGCCACTGACGTGTATAGTATGCAAAGTCATGGAGAAGATTATCAGGAAAGTGATGGAACATTTGGAAAGCAACAAGCTCATGAACGACAACCAGCACGGATTCAGGGAAGGCAAATCCTGTGTCACATACCTACTGGAGTTTTATGACAAGGTAACAGAAGATACGAGAGAGAGCGGGAGGTGATTGCAAGAAGGCCTTCAATACAATTCCTTACAAGAGATTAGTGCAAAAGCTAGAGGATCAGGCACGTATAACATGAAGGGCACTGCAGTCAATCAAAGAATACCTGACAGGGAGGCAACAACGAGTCATGGTACGTGATGAGGTATCAGAGTGGGCGCCTGCGAGGAGCGGGGTTCCACAGGGGTCATTCCTAGAACCAGTGCTGTTTTTGGTATATGTGAATGACATGACGGAAAGAATAGACTCAGAAGTGTCCTTGTTTGCAAATGATTTGAAGTTAATGAGGAGAATAAAATCGGATGAGGATCAGGCAGGACTACAACGAGACCTGGACAAGCTGGAAGCTTGGTCCGGCAACTGGCTCCTCGAATTTAACCACGCCAAATTCAAAGCCATGAAGATCGGGAAGGGAAAAGTAGACCACAGACAGAGTATAGGCTAAGTGGCCAAAGACTGCAAACCTCACTCAAGGAAAAGAATATGGGGGTGAGTATAACACTGAGCACATCTCCTGAGGCGTACATCAACCAGATAACTGTTGCAGCATATGGGCGCCTAACAAACCTGAGAATAGTGTTCTGATACCTCAGTAAGGAATCGTATAAGACTGTACACCGTGTATGTCAGGCCCATACTGGAGTATGCAGCACCAGTTTAGAACCCACACCTGGTCAAACACATCAGGAAATTAGAAAAAGTGCAAAGGTTTGCAACAAGGCTAGTTTCAGAGCTATGGGGAATGTCCTACGAAGAAAGGTTATGGGAAATCTGCCTGACGACACTGGAGGACTGGAGGGTTAGGGAAGACTTGATAATGACATACAAAATACTGCGAGGAATTGACAAGATGGACAGAGACAGGATGTTCCAGAGATGGGACACAGAAATAAGGGGTCACAGTTAGAAGTTGAGGACTCAGATGAGTTAAAGAGATGTTAGGAAGTATTTCTTTAGTCATAGAGTTGTCAGGAATTGGAATAGTCTGCCAGGTGATGTAGGGGAGGCAGAAACCATGCATAGTTTTAAGACAAGGTATGATAAAGCTCATGGAGCAAGAGAAGAAAGGACCTAGTAGAGGTCAGTGAAGAGGCGAGGCCAGGAGCTATGTCTCGACCCCTGCAACCACAAACAGGTGAGCACACTCACACACACACACACACACACACACACATGTATATCAAGCAGCAACAGAAACAATGGTAAGACCAGAGTGAGCCCATGTTCTACCCAGTGGTATGGATAGGCCAAGGCCAGGTATGCTAGAGTATGAACAAAATTTAGAAAGCAAAGAACTCAGGAAAACAAGGAGATGAGACAAAGAGCCAGAAACGAATTTGCATTTATGAGAAGAGAGGCTCAGTGGCAGCATGAGAACGACATGGCATCAAAAGCCAAATCTAACCAAGTGTTGTTATATACGCACACTAGAAGGATAACAACAGTCAAGGGCCAGGTGATCATGTTGAGGAAGGCAAGAAGGGAGGTCACTGGGAGCGACCAGGATGTATGTGAGAAACTCAGCTCAAGATTCAGGGAGGTACTCACATTGGAGACAGAGGCTTCCAGCAAACCGACGTGGTAGAGTACACCAGCAAGTGCTGGACACACGCCACACAACGGAGGACGAGGTGAAAAAACTACTAAATAAATTTGGTATCTCAAATGAGGTGGACCCAGATAATATCTCTCCATGGATCCTGAGAGAGGGCGCAGATGGACTCTCTGTGCCACTAACAATCTTCAACAAATCTATCGAAAGAAGGCAACTGCCTCAGGTGTGGAAGACAACAAACAAAAATAGACAGCATTAAACTACAGACCAATATCGCTGACATGTATAGCATGTAAAATTATGGAGATTATCAGGAGCAGTTTCATCCATGACAACCAGAGAAGGAAAATGCTGTATAACAATCCTATTGAAGTTCTGTGACAAGATAACGAAGGTAAGGAAAGAGAGAGGTAGACTGCATTTTCTCGAGCTGTGAAAAATACCACACAAGAGACTGGTTGTAAAGCTAGAGGAACAGGCAAGAATAACAGGGAAAGCACTGCAATGAATCAGGAAATACTTGAAAAGAAGGAAATAACGTTTGTTGGTACGTGATGAGGTGCCAATGGGAGTGCATGTGTCGAGTAGAGTTCCACAAGTGTCAGTCCTAAGTCCGGTGCTCTTTCTTATATATGTGTGAATGGTATGACGGAAGGGATAGACTCAGAAGTGTCCCTGTTTACAGACGATCTGAAACTAACGAGGAGAACATAAACGAACAAGGATCAGTTAAGTCTATAATAACAATAATGATGATGATGATGATAATAATAATAATAATAATAATAATAATAATAATAATAATAATAATAATAATAATAATAATAATAATAATAATAATCATAATACTAATAATCAATATTTCTACAAGTACATGTACAAGGTATACAAGTACACGTACAAGGTATACAGTCTTAGCTGACATTAGTGACATACTACTACATAGAAAGTCATTTGTTATGCTGAACATTTTGGGCATATTAGGTCAATTTTATCCCCAGGATGCGACAATATAGTCGACTAACATCCGGGTACCTGTTTCACTGATAGGTGAAATGGACAGCAGGTGTCTTAAGGAAACACGTTTTAATGTTTCCACCTGTACCAGGGATTGATCCCTGGACCTCACTGTGTGAGTTGAGTGGGCTAGCAATCAAGCTACAGGAGAGTTTGCAAGCCAAGTGCGACAAATAGTTACTGATGTTTAACCCCATCAACCAAACAGCCAAACACGTTATCCCAACACAAACCACAATCAGCACCTACAGCCCCCACCCCACACTACGCTGTAGAATCCCACAGTACACTGCCAGGTCCCCTACCCTCACAGACCCCCTCCCCTCCCATAACACATTGTTGGAGAGGAAACTGAAGGTGTGGTACACCAATGCTGAAAGAATAACGAAAAAGTGGGAGCAGTGACACAAAAGAGTCAAAGAGGCATCACCAGAAATCATAGCTCTCACAGAAACCAAGCTCACAGGAATGATAACAGATGCCATCTTTCCAATGAGATATCAGATCCTGAGGAAAGACAGAGGGAACACAGGGGGTGGAGGAGTGGCACTGTTCACCAAAAACCAATGGGATTTTGAGGAGCTGGAGAGAGGAGACGGAGGTGAAGCAAGAGATACATCAAGCGAACACTTCAGTCTGAAGGTCCCAAGGTGATGTATAACTCACCACAGAACAGCAGGAGGCCAAGGCAAGAGTATGATGAGAGTAACAGAGCGATGGGTGATGCACAGGCTGAAGTGGCCAGAAGGGCTCATGTGAGCAGGGCAAAGCTGCTGATTGTGGGTGACTTCAATCACAAGGAAATCGACTGGGAGAACCTGGAGCCACTTGGGGGCCCAGAAACGTTGAGAGCTAAAATGATGGAGGTGGAACTGGAAAACCTCATTTACCAACACGTAAGAGACACTACCATAGAGAAAGAAGAGGATGAACCAGCGAAACTGGACCTAGTGCAGATATTGAGAACATTACACATGAAAGACCCCTTAGGGCCAGTAATCACGTAGTTATGAGCTTGGAATGCATAGCAGAGTTACAAGTGGGGAGCGAAGCAGGAAGGGCAGGACGAATGAAGCCAAAGTACTAGAAAGGGGACTATGCAAGAATGAAGAATTTCCTTCATGGGGTACAGTGGGACAGAGAACTAGCACGGAAGTCAGTAAACGAGATGATAGACTATAACACAACAATATGCAAGGAATCTGAGGAGAGGTTTGTACCCAAGGGTAGGAGAAATAGCCAGGAAGCTAGGATGAGCCCATGGTTCACCCAAAGGTGTAGAGAGGCAAAAATTAACTGTGCTAAAGACTGGAAGACGTATATAAGTCAAAGGACCCAGGAGAATAAAGAGAGCAGTCGTAGAGTCAGAAATGAATAAGCCCGGGTAAGAAGGGACGCCCAACGACAATGCAAAAATGACAAAGCGGCTAAAGCCAAATCAGGAGGGAAACAACAGTCATGGACCAGGTAATCAGGCTAAGGAAGGAAGGAGGAGAGATCACAAGAAATGATCGTGAAGTATGTGAGGAGCTAAACATGAGATTCGAAGAAGTGTTCTCAGAGGAGACAGAAGGGATTCCAGAAAGACGGAGAGGTGGGGCACACCACCAAATGTTGGACATAATACATGCAACAGAGGAAGAAGTGAAGAGGCTGCTAAGCGAGCTAGACACCTCAAAGGCGATGGGGCCGGATAACATCTCTGCATGGGTCCTGAGAGAGGGAGCAGAGTTGCTCTGTGTACAACTAACAACAATCTTCAACACATCTGTCGCAACAAGGTGACTAACTGAGGTATGCCAGACAGCAAATGTAGTCCCAATTTTTAAAAAAGGAGACAGACATAAAGCATTAATTTTAAACTACATACCAGTGTCACTGACATGAATAGTATGCAAAATCATGGTGAAGATTATCAGGATAAGAGTGGTGGAGCACCTAGAAAGGAATGAGATTATCAATGATAGCCAGCACGGGTTCAGGGATGGAAAATCCTGTGTCACAAGCCTACTGGAGATCTATGACAGGGTGATAGTAGTAAGACAAGAGAGAGAGAGGGCTCAGTAGATTGCATCTTCTTCGACTGCAAGAAGGCGTTTGACAAAATTCCACACAAGAGATAAGTGCAAAAGCTGGAGGACCAGGCAGGGATAACAGGGAAGGCATTACAATGGATCATGGAATACCTGTCTGGAAGATAACAGCGAGTTATGAAATGTGGCGAGGTGTCAGAGTGGGCGCCTTTGATGAGAGGGGTTTCTCAGGGGTCAGTCCTAGGACCAGTGCTGTTTCTGGCATTTGTGAACGACATAACGGAAAGAATAAACTCAGAAGTGTCCCTGTTTGCAGATGATGTGAAGCAGATGAGATTAATTCAGTCGGATGAGGACCAAGCAGAACTACAAAGCGATCTGGACAGGCTGCAGGCCTGTTCCAGCAATTGGCTCCTGGAGTTCATTCCCACTAAGTGCAAAGTTGTGAAGATTGGGGAAGGGCAAAGAAGACCGCAGACGGAGTACAGTCTAGGGGGCCAGAGACTACAAACCTTACTCAAGGAAAAGGATCTTGGGGTGAGTATAACACCAGGCACATCTCCTGAAGCGCACATCAACCAAATAACTGCTGCAGCATATGGTCGCCTAGCAAACCTCAGAACAGCATTCCGACATCTTATTAAGGAGTCGTTCAAGACCCATTACACTGTGTATGTTAGGCGTATATTGGAGTATTCAGCACCAGTTTGGAACCCTCACCTAGCCAAGCATGTAAGGAAACTACTGAAAGTGCAGCAGCATGCAACAAGACTAGTCCCAGAGTTAAGGGGTGTGTCCTACCAGGTGAGGTTAAGGGAAATAGACCTAAAGACACTGGAAGACAGGAAAGATAGGGGGGATATGATAACATATAAAATACTATAAGGAATCGACAAGGTGGACAGAGACAGGATGTTCCAGAGATGAAACACAACAACAAGGGGTCACAGTTGGAAGTTGAAGACTCAGATGAATTACAGAGATGTTAGGAAGTATTTCTTCAGTCACAGAGTTGTCAGGAAGTGGAATAGTTTGGGAAGTGATGTAGCGGAGGCAGGATCCGTGTATAGCTTTAAGAAGAGGTATGATAAAACTCATGGAGTAGGAAGAGTGACATAGTAGCCACCAGTGAAGAGGCAGGGCCAGGAGCTATGACTCTACCCATGAACCACAATTAGGTAAGTACACACATACACGCACCTTTTGATAGATGAAGAAATTGAAGACTATAAGACTGAGAAAGGGCACCAGATACATCACAATAAGGTACATCCACATTATGTAGATCTCAATGTAATATTGATTTAGTCGTAACTCTGACGCTACTACGAAGGAGGACTTTTCACCGTTCATGTAGCATTCCTGTAGACAAAGTGAGACATATAATTAATAACAACTGCAATAACAATTACTAGTTTATTGAAAATTTATTAAATAATTTATTTACTTATTAGTGCTCTTGTTATGATTAGTAGTTTTTATCTTATAATCACAAAATACAGTAAACCCGTTTGGGTGACTGAACTCGGGCTTAAGTGTCTTACCTGATAAGAAACTTCCCAAAACCTGGGAATGTTGTAAATAATGGAGAAGAAAGCCACGCTTATAACGTAGATTTTCGCACGTCCGTAGGTGCACAGGGAGCGAGCTCGTAGCGGCCGGCAGACAGCGATGTACCTCTCTACCGTCACGGTAACTGTGAGGTAGACTGACCCAGTCTGGGCTATAAGAGCGAGGGGAAAAACGAACGGGGTGACGCGCTGGAAGACGCCTTCTGTGTACCAAGTTATGGTCTTGGTGTACTCGCCGATCTCAGTGAGTCCAAACATGAGGATCGAGGTGGTGGTGACGATCATGTCGAAGGTGGTGAGACCCATCAAACAGCAGTTGATGGAGGACCGCATCTTCGGTCTGTGGAGAAATGACAGTGTTACAAGAGACTAATAAGAGAACCGAGATGGTGGTGACGATCATGTCGAAGGTGGTGAGACCCATCAAACAGCAGTTGATGGAGGACCGCATCTTCGGTCTGTGGAGAAACGAGGATTTTAGAAGAGACTAATAAGAGAATTGAGGAGGTGGTTGTCGTTATTGTACGCAGTTTTGATTTGTGGAGAGACCAGGATGCAAGGAGAGAAGAACCAAGATCTGCAGAGAGAGCAGCATTAAGTTTACATTGAGAAGAACCTTAGGTGTGTGAAGAGAACAACATTGGTTCTGCAAAGAGAAGAATTTTGTGACTGTAGAGAGAACAATCTTGGGTCATTACTGAGAGTAAGTTGAACATTTATTTTGTCTGCTTTAGTAAGGCACAAATTTTTATTATTATTAAGTGTATCATAAGACTTAAAGAATCTTCAATGGCAATTGGGAATGTTTGGTTTTAACATAGAGTTATATACCATTCCTTTACTAATA
>NW_027198754.1:0-39990 GCF_038502225.1 Cherax quadricarinatus
AGACGGATATTGACAACCATGTCACAAGATCCCACGCTCTTCACGGACTACTCCTGGATTCGTTCGTTTTGTGCTGCTGGGCGGAAGCTGCTGCCTGTACAGCTGCTCTGTGAGAAGAGTTGTGACCTTCCTGTTGCTGGGTACCATCCACCACCTCCCTGGCGCCCAGATCCAGCCGATGTTTTCATCATGCAGCTACCCATCTCTAAGTGTCTCTGCAGTCAAGACACCCTCAGCAATCATGCTGAGACAAGCATGGCATTGGCAGAGGGAGGCACATGTCCAGCGTATTTCACAGATGGTTCTGTCGATCCTGACAGGAAGAGAGCAGCAGCTGGACTGTACCACAATGGTCACACACAAGGCTGGCGACTCCCTGACCACTGCACGATCCTTCAAGCTGAGCTGGTGGCGATTCAGCAGGCATTGTCACATGCCCTACGACATCGACTCCGACCTGTCATACACGTTGATTCCACCTCTGCAATCAATGCTCTCTCCCATCCTCAACTACAGGATAATGTTCACCTCATCACATCGATCCTGAGCATGACAGCCTTAGAAGTTCAGGGTAATAGATCGACATTGAACTGGATCCCCAGCCATGCTGGCATCCGGGGAAATGAGGCGGCAGATGATGCAGCCAAGGCAGCAACAGACTATCCACATGTTGGGATTACTGTCCCAATCAGCCTACGACAGACCAAACTGGTGGCTGCCAGAGTTACGAAACTTATGGGGGAGGTCTTAGGTGATACCCCATTTCAACAGTGGTACCGAGCAGCGACTCAGGGAGAACCCCCTCCATATGATAGAAGCTGGTCCAGAGCGCAGTGTACCGCCATCCATCGGCTTCGTTTGGGCTTTCCCACAGCCAAGATGATGGTAGACAAGGCTGAGGAGGAGATGTGCCAGTACTGTCAGCACGTTGTCCAGCGGCCCCTAACACACTATCTTCTAGAGTGCGAAGCTACTGAGACACTCCGCAGGCAACTAGGGGTGATATTCCCTCCCGAAGAGGACCCAGAGATGACTGTGGCCACACTAGTGTACCATGGGGTCAACGAACCAGACAAGCTGTTACCTGTGATAATGACATATCCTCCTCCTCGCTAGTGTCCATAGTTACATATGGTGTCGCTTATGAGATGCACCAGTTGAACTGACCAGAGGGGCGCTTGAGCGGCATGCGTCGCATCATTGTGGAAACCTTTCTCCATCGGGAGCCAGAGACGGGTCATCGCAAGATTGGGAACCGTGCCAGGACTATGGTCTTGGTTAACATTATACATACATGTATGTTAGAAGTGATCAAGGTCCCAGGACCGAAACGTTTTCTAATAAATATGTTATAGTGTTTGCTTAGGTGTCTTTCTAAACCACGCCTATATATGCCTCTCTTTTGACCAGTGAGATGTTTTAATCTATTGTTCATCCATATTGTTCATCCATCTAGCAGCGACTCTTCGCTGCTAGAAGAAAAGTCTAAAGGCTTTAACTCTCTGGCAGACTTGGAGAAAAGAAACAAGGGGCATAGATGGAGCCCTGAGAGATACGAACAAGACGATATCCAGTTTCTGTGGCAACTTCAGGAGAACATGTGATGCTGACACCAGCAGACCTAAGAACCGGAGCCGGGTCTGGAGAGTATTTATCACTCAATTTCCGTACATTTTTCCATACTACACTCATAGAGAAAGTCGAAGTGACGGTAGAAAATAATCCCACGAACAAGTGCGTTTAGCTTCTCGGATGACTCGTTGGCAACGCCCTCGCTCGCTGAAAATCATAGTCGCTCTGTGGTTCTATTATACAGATATCAGCAGCATGCAGTACGTTTCAAACTCACTGCACGAGCACAAGTAGGAGACCACCAACGTACGCATTTCTGAGGGTGCCTACCTGAGGTTTGAGGAATTGTATTCTAGGCTACAGTTAAAGCCGATGACAAAAATAGTTGTAATAGTTCAGCAGTTGAGGACAAAGAATAAGGCTCTTCACTATAAACAGTTTCATGTGAGTAAATGGCCCAATTCACCCATTCAAACTGCCAACGTGAGCTACGAGGAGGTAGAGAATACGGATGAGAATTAAGATAGGAAAATGATTCCTGTCATGTAAATCATTTAAAGTCGAGTGCAGTTGAGGAAGAGCAAATTAAGAGATATATGCAAGAGAAAGCTTGAGTGCAAGGGCCGAAATGAGTGTGAGTACCTGTATTTAAATCATGGAGGGAAAGAGAAGTGAGAAGAGCCTCTAACTGATTACCACGAGAATTACACTGAAACCTTCCCCAGAGGAAATGATGAGCAATAAAATTCTCCTAATAAGAGGGCAGGAGGAGGTAGGGAAGAAATCAGGGGTGCCATATCCAGAACAGATAATGCCGAGGAGATATAAAAAGCAGTCTGTATGCCACTAGTCCAGGTAGATGCGGGATGCACTGTAATGCAGCGAAATATGGACAAGGGCCCAAGAATGTGGTATACCGTGGCGCTCGAGATATGCACTTTTATTAAAAGTCCCTTCGGAATGTAATAAGATACAGCCCGAGATGGGACGGAAAACAGTGGAGTGCAATTTTGTTTACTGAAAACAGACTCTAACAGAGAACAAAGGCGAGTAAAACCTGAAGTTCTCCCCAATTACCCCATGATTGGCTAATAAAGCGTAACTGTTATATTCTGCAAGTGTCTACAGACCAGGACGTTCAGTAAAGTCAACATGCGGAGGCAATGGGTAACTAGTAAGGAATGAAGTTTTGGAAAGACGTGATGAAAGGAAGTGTGAAGAAAGGTACAGAAGGTGAGAATGTGAAGTGTCAGGGGGGAGATCAGTATCCATCATAGGCGTCGTCTCCCTGATAAACGAAGAGAAGTCAAAGAGAGCTTGGATGCACAGGGAAAAGATATAGTATGGGTAAAAAAGTAGAGAGACAACGAAAGACACCAAAGAAAGGTAGGGGTGTCATGACAAGCAGAAATTTCCGGAGGGTCAATGGAGGGAGCAACAGTATCAAATACATCTAGAGATAAAGGTCTAGACCCATAGATAGGGAGAGAAACACGTTTGGGAATATAATTTGGTTTGGGAGTTGACGGAGATTTGGATGTAAATGAAGATGTAGACTTTGGAGAAGGTACATATGCCCTCAGTTTAAAGGGCGAATAGACGTTGAAACATGAGAGTGAGAAGGTGAAGAAGTAGGGACAAGAACAGATGATGAGACTGAAAACTCAGAACCCTTAATCGTAAAACTGTTGGACACAGAGTCGATTGCAGAGGCAGAGTTGTGGGAGGCCTTGAGGCAGAGATTGGAAACTGCCATGACATTAGATTTCACTTCTCTTTAAGACAAAGGATCTCTCTTTCTCTTAATAAAATTGGGCAACGGCGAGAGTAGGCAGGTCGCTCATCTTTGTAGTTAGGGCAAGATGGAGGGTGACTGCAGGATGGACTGCTGCAGTCAGTTGCCTACCTCCTATTCCATACATATGCAACATCTGCCACATTGCCTCCCCTATCCGCCCTATCATATGCTTTTTCCGAATCCATAAATCCCACAAAAACCTTTATATCCTTATATAAATACTGTTTACCTATTTGTTTCACTGTAAGCACTTGGTCCACACACCCGCTACCCTTCCTAAAGCCTCCTTGTTCATCTGCTATCCTACTCTCCGTCTTACTCTTAATTCTTTCATTAATAACTCTTCTATACACTTTACCAGATATACTCAACAGGCTTATTCCTCTTTAATTTTTACACTCTCTTTATCCCCTTTGCTTTTATACAGAGGAACTATACATCCTCTCTTCCAATCTCTAGGAACCTTACCCTCTTCCAAACATTTATTAAATAAAAGAACAAGCCGTTCAAAGCTATATATTCCCTGCTTAAAACATTTCTGTTTTTATCCCATCAGTTCGAGCTGCTTTACTGCCTTTCATTCTACCCACTGCCTCACACACTTCCCCAACTCTCACAATTAACTCTTCCTCACTCCTACAAGATGTTATTCCTCTCTGTCCAGTACACGAAATCCATAGGCTTTCTCAACTTATTAATCTCACTCCATTTTTTTCTTATTTTCGACAAAATTACTTTTTCTCTCCATTTATTCCTCCCTCCTTGTGTCACTTCTACTTTGTAAAAACCTCTCATATGCTAACTTTTTCTCTCTTACCTCTTTACATCGTCATTCCACCAATCGCTCTTCTTCCCTCCCGCACCCACTTTCCTGTAACCACAAACTTCTGCTGAACATTCTAACACTACAATCTTAACCAACGTCATACATCTTCAACCTCATTACGTATACACTCACTAGCCCATCTATCCTCCAGTAATTGTTTATATCTTTCCCTAACTGCCTCCTCCTTTAGTTTACAAACCATCGCCTCTCTCTTACTTGCTGCTTCCATTCTCCTTGTATCCCATCTACCTTTTACTATCACTGTAGCTACAGCTAAAAAGTAATCTTATATATCTGTGGCCCATCTACAAACATGCACATTCTGAAATCTACCCAACAGTCATTTATCTACCAACACATAGGCCAGCAAATTACTGTCATTACGCCCTATATCATATCTTGTATACGTATTTATCCTTTTTTTTTCTTAAAATACATATTACCTAAAACCAAACCCCGTTCTATACAAAGTTCAGTCAAACTTATGTACCATACCCTTTTTAAATGTGTCTCCTACTTTAACATTTAGGTTCCCTTCCACAATTACTCTCTCTTGGTTCAAAAGTCCCAACACACTCACTTAACATCTTCCAAAATCTCTCTCTCTCTCTCTCTCTCTCTCTCTCTCTCTCTCTCTCTCTCTCCTGTGCACTCATTTCTTCTCCAGGTGCATACACACTTATGACCAGCTTTTTGCATCCGACTCTTATTATAACCTACATAATCCTTGAATTTATTCATTTATACTCCCTCTTCTCCTTCCATAACTGATCCTTCAACATTATTGTTACCCCTTCCTAAGCCATAACTCTTTCAGATACTCTTAGCTTAATCCCATTTATTTCCCCCCACTGAAACTCCAGTACCCCCATCAGCTTTGCTTCACTGACAGCTGGGGCATCCAACTTCTTTTCATTCATAACACTGGCAGCTATTTCTTTCTTATCATCTGCACTACATCCACGCATATTCAAACATCCCAGTTTTATCAAGTTTTTCTTCTATTTTTTAGTAGTTTATACAGAAGGTGGGGTCACTAGTCCATTAGTATTATATACCACTGATGTTATACTTAACAGACACAGCAATATGGGATCTTGGAACAGAGGACATCCCCCCAACTACTTACTATTGCTGGCCCAATTCTTTGGCATAACCTACTATCCCTGAGGAATCCATACTACCAGTAACAGTGCTTTCATCTGCTGCACCTCATCTGACTCCAATATACAAGTCCACTTCCTGCTTTATGTGCTTCATCTAGACTACAGTACTGAACACCTGTTTCTATGCTGAGGCTAATTGCATCATCTTCTATCTCTTTAGTCTTGTTTGTGTCCCTGTATAATACTGAAAATGTCACTGGTTAGAGAAACTTCAACGTAATAAAGATATCTAGTTCTTGCACATGTGTAATTCTTAAAGAGAGTTGTTGCCTCTATGATGTCTAGCCAGGGAGAGAGTGAAGCAACGGCTGCAGGTGCGACATCACATTCTTCCGGCTTACCACACATCTCTGAAAGCAAACTAGCGACAAGACAGTTAAACAGTGTGAGCAGCCAATCAAAATTCTCCCATCTGCGAGCACAATGCAGTTTGGTGTTATATCCTATCTTAGAATGTAGCTAAAGATATAAATGAACTAATACTATAAAATTTGATATTTTTATTTTAGTTCTTAACGAAAATAATACTATCTATATTAAATAATATACACAAGAACTCTAAAAGTTTTTCTGAAGACAATACACCCCACCCACACGACAATCGGAAACAGCGAGTATAATTACTGTTTAATTATATATACTGAACTTAATTTATAATAGTAATACTTAGGAGTCACTCATGTGCTATGCACATAACCCTTGTAACTGTCTCTGTCATTATAGAGGTGCGGCTGTTTACTGTTGTAGCGTAGGCAGCACGGTGACGAGAATATTTCCTGATGGACATGTGCTATAAAGAATAATCCTCAAGGATCCAGACAGTGGTTATGACTGCAGAAGCAGCTCGCAATTCAGGGAGGCATAAAATTCCACTCTAATACAGTGCTGGTAGAATGGTCTGGAGGTGTTCAGGTGGCAGGCTGAGCGGGTAATGGGCGAATGAAAGGCGCCAGGTACCACACCTCAGGCTCAGCACTAACTGCTGTCTCCATCCATGGCTTACTAGTAAATATATACAATGCATCATTGCTGCTGATATATAAATAAGATTATTAACACCCATACATGAGTTTAATTTCACATAGTGTCACCAGTTGACCAGTGGACACAGTGCTGAAGTTTACTAAATTTAACACAAGTAACATGCAAAGTTTCTTGGCACTAAATTTAAGTTAATATTAATTTTTATTTACAACTCATAGACGCTAGAGAGCGTCAACTATAGCTACAACCTCACTAATATGAATAAAGCTAATAGAAAAAGGCTGAACATGGAAAATCCATCTCATTATCCTAAGTAATAATAATAATAATAATAATAATAATAATAATAATAATAATAATAATAACAATAATAATAATAATAATAATAATATTATTATTATTATTATTATTATTATTATTATTATTATTATTATTATTATTATTATTATTATTATTATTATTATTATTATTATAAAAGGCACTCAACCGTCTAAGGTCATGAAGCACTGCAGGGAAGGGGGTTTTGTTGGATCAAGGGTAGAGAGGAGAACAGAGGTAGAAATATATAGGGGCTGTGAAGATTGTTAAAGGAGGTATCATCACAGTTTTTGTAGTAAATCAGTTGCTGTCAAAACGTCAGTGAGGGAGTCAGAGTCAAAAGTAGGTCCGTCAGCAAGGAAGGAAGATAAAGTAAAGGCGTTAGAGCGGCGATGACGTCGGAGCTAAATTCTGTGTGCTCATTGATAGACTGGGCAGTCTAATAGAATATGGGCAGCCGAAGCTGGAACCTGGCAATTCTCACATAGTGAAACAGGGCTCATATCCATGAGATACCTATGAGTAAGACGAGTGTGCCCGATACGAAGACAGGAGAGCAAATTTTCCCATCTTGGCATCGAAGAGGAGAAGGCCAAGTTTAGGGTAATGTTGTCTACGATTGCGAAGGTGGTTACAGATTACAGCAAAATAGTCTGTGAATGGAATACCTCTTTATGAAACTGGGAGGTCATGTACTTTTGACCATGCAGCAGTGCCTGCCTGTTCATTACCCTGAACATCTACATGACCAGGGACCCAACAGAAAACAATATCTTTGTTTTTGCTCGAAATGCAGCATAACCAAAGTTGTATATGAAGAACCAGGGGATGAGGTGAATCAAGGTTATTTAATAGCTTGCAAAACACTAAGGGAATCTGTCACTACTACAAACGTCAAGGTAGGCATAGATGCAATATGGATAGCTGCCACAAGACTTGCATACAACTCAGCTGTAAAAATGCTAGCCGAGTCTAATAAATGCCTTTGCACTATGCTGTCCGGAAACACTACTGCAAATCCGACCCTATCAGAGGATTTAGAACCATCAGTGTATACTGTGATGGTATGAGAATGAGACTGGAAGTGATTAAGAAAAAGAGAGTGAGGAGTAACCGTAGGTATTTTGGGCTTTCGCACATGTCGGTGGGGAAGAACAAATACGAAATATCAGAACCTCCGAAGGGGGAAGGGAAATGTTAAATTCTAGATGAACATATAAAAGGTGGCAACTGAAGAAAAGAGAAAAGCGAATGAAGAAGAAGAGAAAAGGGACAGAATAAGCAGGAGGGGCAAAAAATAATGGACGTCTACAAACGTCTATTACTATCCTGTAGTATATGGAAGGCTTGCGAAGATTATGAGAGCGGACAGAATGGCAGAGGCAGTGAGCATCATGGCAATCAGTCAAGGATGGGATATTAGCCTCTGCATTTAGGGCCTCAACAGGCGAAGAGAGCCCCTAACTGAATTCCATGAGAGTCACAGTGAGACTTCTCCTCCCAGAGTAAATGGTAAGCATCAGTATCGCCTAATAACAGAAGTGGTGGAGGTAATGAAAAAAAACAGAAATGCAACATTTTGGATAGATAATGCTCGAGAAGGAGAGACATACAAAGAACAGAGAGTATACCACTTATTCAAGGTGATGCATGCTGCAGTGGTATGAAGCAATACATGAACAAAGATCTGATGGCATGGTATACCGGTGCATAAAAGAAGAGCACTTTCATTAAAAGTTTCATCGGGAAAAGGATCCGATGAATGTAATTAAACATTGCCCGAGATGGGACGGATAACAGTGGAGAGCAATTTGGGTTCCTGTAAACAAGCACAAACGGGAAACAGAGAGCAACTGCTGAAGCTCACCCCGATTACCTCTGAGGCCTTACACATTCCATTGTAAATAAACCATGATATGTAAAGAGGTGGATACAGGAAATATGAAGCAGTAGGTGTCTATGGAGGTAGCGGAAAACAAGTAAGCAGCAAAGAATTAGAATGCCGCAAAGAAGAAAGTTGTGCAAATGGAGTAGAAAAGTGAAGAAGGTGGATCAGTGTCCATCAATGGTCTTGTCTCCTCAATATATTTGGAGATAACTTAAAGGGTTTCAGAGGTCAGGGAAGTTGTTTGTGGGACAACATCAGAGATAGAAGGGGGAGAAAAAGCCTGGGTTGATGATGGAAGTTACCAAAGAAGGGGGGACGAGAGGGTAGAGTTAACTTATGAAGAAAAATAGGAGAGGACAGGAAAGGAAGGAAGAAACATGGGAGGGAACAGGAGAGAAGGGTACTGTACCAGGGGGAGGATGAACTTTCACACTCGAACAGTCCCCTCCTCTCCTGTCCCCTCCCATGTTTCTTCCTCTCCTGTCCCCTCCCAACCTTCTTTCCAAGTTAACTCTACCTCGTCCCCCCTTCTTCGGTAACTTTCATCGTCGACCTGGTCTTTACTTTCCCTCCCCATTCTGTCTTCGATGTCTTCCCACATACAACTTCCCTGACCTCTGAAACACTTTAAACTATCTCCAAATATAATGAGAAGACAAAACCACCTTCCAGAGTCTCCTATGTATCTAACTCTTTTATTGTCCTGGACTGCAAGGTCCCTACCTCGTCGCCTCATACTGTCCTTAAATCTTTATCTTCTGGCTCACAAGTTTCTATGTCTACAAGACCTAGCACAAGAGCATCATCCCTTCACCCTTCTACTTCTCGAAAGTCCAAAACATCCCCAAAGTGAAAATCTCCTTTACCCTCTCCTTCACTTCTCCTTCCCGGACGTTTTTCCTTTCCAGTCTCAGTACCTAATTCTTTGCCTCTTACCAATTGTTATGAGTATAACAGAAGAAATAGAGGGGTGAAGGGAAGGTGCTCTTGCACGAGGTCTTGTAGACAAGGAAGCTTGAGAGTGAGAAGAAGAATATTTGGACAGAATGAGGCAAAGAGGTAGGGACCTCGCAGTCCAGGACTGCAAAAGAGTTAGATACAGAGGTGACTGCAGAAGATCTGACTGCTGGGGAGACTGTGGGAGTTGGAACTGCAGAGGTTGGAGGTCTCTTAGTAACTCTAGAATAAGAAATATGGGTAAGTGTTCTTTGGAGGCATATATGAGAACTGTCATGGCATAAGTAAAGCCTTCTGTCTCTTTGAGACAGGGAATTTCTCGTTCATTTAAGTAAGCTTGGCAACAACGAAAATAAGATAGGTGAGCTTCATTCTAATTAAGGCGAGAGAGAGGTAGATTACAAGATGTATGAGTATGGTTGGCAGCATCACACACTGGACATTCTGCCATGTGTCGCGGGGGCTCATCAGGAGATATTGGAGTAAGAAATACATACATTGGAGATCTTGGAGACATAATTAAGGGAATCTTGAGGAGTAGCCCAGACCTGCCATCAAGTCTAAGCCTAGTGTTGAACTGAGACAGAGGCCTCTAGCTGGCAGCTCACGTCTGCAGGACTCACGACGACACAGCATATAAATAACTATAAATAGCTGGGTTTATCTAAGTATACTACACATGTACACAGTAACACTACTGACAGCTCAGCAACAATAAAGTATGGCATCCCGACATACAGCTAACTTACACACTATAGACTCTAGGCAAGCCATTACTGCTTGACAAAGCTCCTGGAGAGCGAAACGTTGCCACAATAAAATGTTACATTAGTTGCACTTGTGTCCTTTTACTTTACAAACTGGCATGGTGCCAGATAAGTGGAAAATGGCAAATGTGATACCTATTTTCAAAGCAGGTGACAGGTCCTTACCTTCGAACTATAGACTAATAAGCCTAACCTCCATAGTGGAAAAATTTATGGTATCAATAATTGCCGAGGCAGTTCGTAGCCACCTTGAAGAGCATAAATTAATCAACGAATCTCAGCATGGTTTCACAAAGGGGCATTCCTGCTTTACGAGCTAATTAAGTTTTCACTAAGGTATTTGAGTAGGTAGATCATGGTAATGAATATGATATTGTGTGATGTGAAAGTCCCACTCAAATCCAACCCCTCCCACTCATGTACTTATCCAACCTAACTTTGAAACTACCCAAAGTCCCAGCCTCAATAACCCAATTAGGTAGACTGTTCCACTCATCAACTACCCTATTTCCAAACCAATACTTTCCTATGTCCTTTCTAAATCTAAACTTATCTAATTTAAATCCATCACTTGGGGTTCTCTCTTGGAGAGACATCCTCAAGACCTTATTAATATCCCCTTTATTAATACCTATCTTCCACTTATACACTTCGATCAGGTCTCCCCTCATTCTTCGTCTAACAAGTGAATGTAACTTAAGAGTCTTCAATCTTTCTTCATAAGGAAGATTTCTAATGCTATGTATTAATTTAGTTATCCTATGCTGAATGTTTTCTAACGAATTTATGTCCATTCTGTAATATGGAGACCAGAACTGAGCTGCATAATCTAGGTGAGGCCTTACTAATGATGTATAAAGCTGCAGTATGACCTCTGGACTTCTGTTGCTTACACTTCTTGATATAAATCCCAGTAATCTATTTGCCTTATTACGTACGCTTAGGCATTGCTGTCTTGGTTTAAGGTTGCTGCTCACCATAACCCCCAAGTCCTTTTTGCAATCTGTATGGCTAAGTTCTACATCATTTAACTTATAAGTACTAGGGTTATGGGCACTCCCAAGCTTCAGAACCTTGCATTTATCTACATTGAACTGCATCTGCCACTTTTCTGACCAAGAATAGAATTTGTTTAAATCCTCCTGAAGTTCCATAACATCTACGTTTGAATCAATTATCCTACCTATCTTTGTGTCATCGGCGAATTTGCTCATATCACTAGTAATTCCCTCATCAAGATCATTGATATATATTATAAACAACAACGGGCCCAAGACTGATCCCTGTGGAACGCCACTTGTTACAGATCCCCACTTGGATTTAACCCCATTTATGGACACTCTCTGCATCCTGTCAGTGAGCCATGACTCGATCCACGAGAGCACTTTTCCCCCAATGCCATGAGCTGCCACTTTCTTTAACAGTCTATGGTGCGGAACTCTATCAAAAGCCTTACTAAAATCTAAGTAAATAATATCAAATTCTTTATTGTGGTCAACAGCCTCAAAAGCTTTACTGAAGAAAGTTAATAAATTAGTTAGACAAGACCGGCCTCTTGTGAATCCATGCTGAGTATCATTAATCAAGCTATGCTTATCGAGATGGCTTCTTATAATCTCAGCTATAATTGACTCTAGTAATTTGCCTACAATTGAGGTCAGGCTTATTGGGCGGTAATTTGACGGTAACGACTTGTCCCCTGTTTTAAAAATAGGAATTACATTAGCCATCTTCCACATATCAGACACTACACCTGTTTGAAGAGATAAATTAAAAATATTAGTTAATGGTTCACCGAGTTCCATTTTGCATTCCTTAAGAACCCTTGAAAAAACCTCATCAGGACCCGGCGACTTATTTTGCTTCAGTCGGTCTATATGCTTCACAACCATTTCACTAGTGACTGTGATGTTACATAAGTTATCTTCTTCTAGCCCACTATAAAAATTAATTACTGGAATATTGTGTGTTTTCCTGTGTAAAAACTGAGAGAAAATAATTATTAAAAATCGAGCACATTTCATTCTCTTTGTCAGTAAGGTGCCCATAGTTATTTTTAAGGGGACCTATCTTATCTCTAACTTTTGTTCTATAGACCTGGAAAAAACTTTTTGGGTTAGTTTTAGAATCCCTAGCAACTTTAATTTCACAGTCCCTTTTAGCTTTTCTTATCCCCTTTTTAATGTCCCTCTTAAAGTCAATATACTAATTCATAAGATGACCCTCACCTCTTCTGATACGCCTATAAATTCCTTTCTTATGCCCTAGTAGATATTTGAGCCTATTATTCATCCATTTTGGGTCATTTCTATTTGATCTAATTTCTTTATATGGGATAAACGTTCTTTGAGCAGCATGTATAGTGTTCAGAAAACTGTCATATTGATATCTCACTTCGTTACCCCAGTCAACAGATGATTAGTGTTCTCTAAGCCCATCGTAATCTGCTAAGCGAAAATCTGGGACTGTTACTGAGTTATCGCTACTATCGTACTTCCATTCAATACTAAATGTAATTGATTTGTGGTCGCTAGCACCCAGTTCCTCTGAAATTTCTAAATTATTAACAAGGGATTCATTGTTTGCCATAACTAATTCAAGCAGGTTATTTCCCCTTGTAGGTTCTGTCACAAACTGCTTCAAAAAACAATCCTGAACTACTTCTAAGAAGTCGTATGATTCTAAATTCCCAGTCAAGAAATTCCAATCAATATGACTAAAGTTAAAGTCTCCTAGAATTACTACATTATCGTGCCTTGTGGCCTTAACAATTTCCTCCCATAGTAGTCTCCCTTGGTCCCTATCTAAGTTTGGGGGACGGTATATCACTCCTTACGAATTTATTAACTTTTTTCACTAAGGTATTTGAGGAGGTAGATCATGGTAATGAATATGATATTGTGTATATGGACTTCAGTAAGGCTTTTGACAGGGTCCCACATCAGAGACTATTGAGGAAAATTAAAGCACATGGAATAGGAGGAGAATTTTTTTCCTGGATAGAGGCATGGTTGACAAATAGGCAGCAGAGAGTTTGCATAAATGGGGAGAAATCAGAGTGGGGAAGCGTCACGAGCGGTGTTCCACAGGGGTCAGTGTTGGCCCCCCTGCTGTTCACAATCTACATAAACGACATATTGTTAGGTAAGACACATATGCAACAGTTAGACAACTTTATTCCGAAACGTTTCGCCTACACAGTAGGCTTCTTCAGTCGAATACAGAAAGTAGGCAGGAACAGTAGAGATGTGAAGACGATGTAATCAGTCCATCACCCTTGTAGTCGTAGAATTTGAGGTTGTCAGTCCCTCGGCCTGGAGAAGTTCAGTTCCATAGTCAGGAACTATCTGATAGTTCCTAGTCTACATCGTTTATGTAGACTGTAAGCAACAAGGGGCCCAACACTGACCCCTGTGGAACACCGCTTGTGACGTGCCCTCATTCTGATTTTTCCCCATTTATGCAAACTCCTGCTGCCTATTTGTCTTCTGTCTGTCTATCCCCTTGCTTAGTTAAACATTGAAAATACATTCGCTATATTCAATTTCTCTGGTAATTATGATGTTTTGTCATTGACTTGCAAAGGGGTTTAACATGCGGGCCACTCACTAACTCTAGGCCGTCTCTCGGAACCCATGGTAACAAATTGTCATAGCCCAATGACTTTACAGTAAGTATCCTGCTAGGTATTTTATTTTTATTTTGTTCCCTTAAGCATGGATGGAATTCTGATCCAATTAGTCTACTTTTTTCTTCTCTGTTTTTGAATCTAAATTTTAAGAGAATACTTCAGTAAACTGTTTAACGAGTTTGAAGACAAAGAACCAAGTTGCAGAATAAACTATTATTTTGACATGTCGCTCTGTATAGAGATTTATCAAGTGACAGAATCTAAAGAACGAAACACTTTCACAATAAAAGCTTGTTCAGTCATGTGTCGTTGCCGGTATGTTTGTTGACTATACGTTATTTCATCAAGTGAAGGAAACACTTGGTATTCCCTGAGTCGTATTAATGTGTGCAAGTGTCCAGTGGCCACCACATTTTTACTATACTCTCCTTTCCTCTGTTTTCTAGACAGCAGCAAAGACACACCCAGATTGCTGTTAATCATTTTCAAACAGCAGCCTCTCAGGTACCCAGTGATCCAGATAAATGAGCTGACAATTTTCCATTTATTAATATTGTTTCTGCTATGATAAGTTTAATGAAAACAATAAAGATGTAACATAACAAGCAACTAAAGAGAAAACAATAAGAATAAAATAAACGAAAATTCTGAAAAAGCATTTTGGACTAATAGTGGGCACAAGAAGCAGCTGGCTGGAGGTCCAGCCACCATAACCACTAGGCCTAGTCAGCGCCAGGTCGTCACTACTCCAATACCAACCCCATTTCTTATTTCCTCACTCATCCCACAGCACCCTGACCATGTCAGAGCCTAGTAGGTGAACATACAGGTAAGCCATAGAAGAGCCTATGGCTTGCGTTAGCTAAACAAAAGGAGTACACAACTACAAACTTAGCCTAAATACACAGCATCTCCGACGCCAGCCTCCACACCATGCTGACTCCACGTGACTCCTCCCAACCATGCTTGCCCCGCGTACCCAAACACAGTTGGAAAATAACTACCTAGCAGGATTTCTTTATAATTACAGTTAGAGTACTTTACAGTGCCCCCAAATGCACATTATGAATTATAAAATTATACTTTACAATTATAACATTCATACTATTTTGGCATACTTCTCCACTATATGTACATTACACTGTCATGCAGAACCCGGCATAACAGTTGACTATACGCTTTTTCATCAAGTGAAGGAAACACTTGGTATTCCCTGAGCCGTATTGTGTGCAAGTGTCCAGTGGCCACCACATTTTTACTATATTCTCCTTTCCTCTGTTTTCTAGACAGCAGCAGAGACACACCCAGATTGCTGTTAATCATTTTCAAATAGCAGCCTCTCAGGTACCCAGCGATCCGGATAAGTGAGCTGACAATTTTCCATTTATTAATATTGTTTCTGCTATGATAAGTTTAATGAAAACAATAAAGATGTAACATAACAAGCAACTAAAGAGAAAACAATAAGAATAAAATAAACGAAAATTCTGAAAAAGCATTTTGGACTAAGTAAAAGATAAGTAAAAAGGGAATAAAGTGTACAGAGTAAAACATAAGTAGAAAGGAAATGAAGTGTACAAAGTAAAAATATAAGCATTAAGTACACCTCACTGGTACTAGAATTCCTCTGTGTATTTGTAAGTGAATTTCAAAATATGCGCCAGTGTTAACTTAGTGAGAAGTTCACATCCACGACCTTCCATTTCTACCCTCTTATTACAGCATCAGTTGTGATAAACGGTTGAGAAAACAGACAGGTTGAAGAATGAGACACTTATGCAATATATGTGAATTTTTATTGAAGGAACCTTTCGCCACACAGTGACTTCATCAGTCCAATACAAAAAAGAACGGTGTAAAGATAGGAGTCTGAGGTAATCATTCCCTCAGTCTTGTAATGGTGTGTTCAGTCCACATGGACTGAACACATCAATCTTTAAGATTGATGGACTGAACACATCAATTCCAGGCTGAGGGAGTGATTACCTCAAACTCCTGTCTTTACATGGTACTTCTTTGTAGTGGACTGATGAATCCAGTGTGTGGCGAAATATTTCCTCAGTAAAGATTCCTATATGTTGTATAATTGTTTCACTCTTTAACAGCATCAGTATATGATTCAGTTAAGTCACAGGTATATGAATACCTCCAATCTCTTCAGTTCTTATACTAATCTGTTCTCCACCCAAGCATTAGCTCATTCTTATTTACAAACTCGCTCTCCTCAAAGTTCAAAAGTCCAGCCTAACACTAGACTTCCTGAGAAATTGTTTAAATGAACAAGTGCTCCCCAATTCATAATGAAAGACTGCTTTATAAATTTAGCCGATAATCTGTTTGATGACCTGCATTGCTTACTGATTTTGAAAAAGATAAGGAAATTTAAAATAGAAGAAAATCAATTGGAAATATAAGAACATGAATTGTTTTTATGAACACGGTATCATCACAACAGTTGAAGGTTATGTATACTGTTGGTTACGTAAAATAAGACAAGATGTAGAACGCCACCACAAACGTAAGCTAAAATCTTTGACTGCTAAAAGTGTTGGAACACAACATGGATATCTAAATTTTGCAAAGAACATTAAAACACGTGTGCAACAGTTGGGTATCCTTATTGATTAAACGTTTCGCCTACACAGTAGGCTTCTTCAGTCAAATAGAGGGTGCAGGGGTAGGAGTGAAATAAAGATGATGTAATCAGTCCATCAAACTTGGAGAAAAAAATATATGAGGTGGTCAGTCCCTCATCCTGGAGATGAATTAAGTTCCATAGTTTGGAATGATATGAAGCTGAAGTATGAGAACAGAATCTTCAATACTTAGGTGGAAGATCTCGAAGACGTTGCAGCGGAGGTGATTCACTAGTAGAAGTAAGAAAGCAGGTCCTTTACACTTGTTAGGCTTTGTTGGTGCCTATTAAAAATCTGTCAGTACAACAGGTGACCCGGCTTTCAGTCTAGTGCAGGTGACTCAACAGACCAGAGATGGCACCTTCATAGACATGAGTTTCTACAGACATACAAAATGCAGGCAACATGACTCACATAATAGTAATAAATTGTCTGCAAACAATTCAGGGAAATGGATAAGGGTTTATTAGAGCCACCTGGTCAAGTGGTTAACGCAATGGCCTGCGAGTTTTAGAATTCTCCTGCCATGGGTTCAAGTCTCACCCGTTCCCTGATTTATAATAAACGCGATTTACTCTAAATTCTGAATTGTTGATATGGGTCTCAGTGGGAGGACAATTTATACAATAAACTGTTTTCCTTGTGTTTGTTTATCAAGTGCTCAGTACGCATGCTTTAGAGCTCTCTCTATCTCTTTCTCTCTCTCTCTCTCTCTCTCTCTCTCTCTCTCTCTCTCTCTCTCTCTCTCTCTCTCTCTCTCTCTCTCTCTCACGCACACACTGACACACTCTCTCACACACACCCTCTCACACACACACACACACACACACACACACACACGCACACACACACACACACACACACACACACACACACACACACACACACACACACACACACACACACACACACACACAGGAGACCAGTCGTAGAGACAGAAATGAATATGCAGAGGAGGCCCAAAGGCAATATGAGATTGACATAGCAGCGAAAGCCAAATCTGACCCAAAGCTGTTGTACAGCCGCATCAGGAGGAAAACAACAGTCAAAGACCAGGTAATCAGGCTGAGGAAGGAAGGAGGGGAGGTCACAAGAAACGACCACGAAGAATGCGAGGAGCTCAACATGAGATTCAAGGAAGTGCTCACAGAAGAGACAGAAGGGCCTCCAGAAAGGCGGAGAGGTGGGCTACACCATCAAGTGTTGGACAGGATACATACAACCGAGGAAGAAGTGAAGAGGCTGTTAAGCGAGCTAGATGCCTCAAAGGCGATGGGGCCGGATAACATCTCTCCATGGGTCCTGAGAGAGGGAACAGAGGCGCTTTGTGTACGACCATCAACTATCTTCAACACATCTATCGAAACAGGACGACGACTACTGGAAGCAGGGAAGACACCAAATGTAGTCTCAATTTTTTAAAAAGGAGACAGACACGAAGCATTAAACTACAGACCAGTGTCACTGACGTGTACAGTATGCAAGGTCATGGAGAAAATTATCAGGAGAAGAGTGGGGGAGGACCTAGAAAGGAATGAGCTTATCAACGACAGCCAGCACGGTTTCAGGGACGGGAAATCCAGCGTCACAAACCTACTCGAGTTCTATGACAGGGTGACATAGTAGGACAAGAGGGAGAGAGAGTTGGGCAGATTGCGTTTTCTTGGACTGTAAGAAGGCGTTTGACACAATTCCACACAAGAGATTAGTTCGGAAGCTGGAGGACCAGGCAGGGACAACAGGGAAGGCAGTACAATGAATCAAGGAATAGCTGTCAGGAAGACAACATCGAGTCATGGTACGTGGCGAGGTGTCAGAGTGGGCGCCTGTAACGAGCGGGGTGCCACAAGGGTCAGTCCTAGGACCGGTGCTGTTTCTGGTATTTGTGAACAACATGACGGAAGGAATACACTCCTAAGTGTCCCTGTTTGCAGATGATGTGAAGTTGATGAGAAGAATTCAATCGAACAAGGACCAGGCAGAACTACAGAGGGATCTGGACAGACTGCAGGCCTGGTCCAGCAACTGGCTCCTGGGGTTCAACCCCACCAAGTGCAAAGTCATAAAGATTGGGGAAGGGCAAAGAAGACCACAGATGGAGTACAGTCTAAGGGGCCAGAGCCTACAAACCTCACTCAAGGAAAAGGATCTTGGTGTGTGTATAACACAGGGCACATCTCCTGAGGCGCACATCACCCAAATAACTGTTGCAGCATACGGGCGCCTAGCAAACCTAAGAACAGGATTCCGACATCTAAATAACGAGTCATTCAGGACCCTGTATACTGTATACGTTAGGCCCATTTTGGAATATGCACCTCCAGTTTGGAGCCCTCACCTACCTAAGCATGTAAGGAAACTAGAGAAAGTGCAAAGGTTTGCAACAAGACTAGTCTCGGAGTTAAGGGGTATGTCCTACGAGGAGAGGTTTAGGGAAATCGACCTGATGACACTGGAAGACAGGAGAGATAGGGGTGATATGAAAACGACATATAAAATACTGAGAGGTATAGACAAGGTGGACAGAAACAGGATGTTCCGGAGATGGAATACAGCAACAAGGGGTATTACAACCCAGGAGTCCCAAAGGCCTGTTATCCTGGATGTAAAGGGAGCAAAATAAACACAGCAGGAAAACTTTTGACTTGTATTATCCTTCACCAAGTAAGAACAGAATTATGTACACTATATACACTATGTACAACAATAAATAACAAAAAGGCACAATACCGTGACCGGAACAATCCACAAATATCTCGCACATAGAAGAGAGGAGCTTACGACGACGTTTCGGTCCGACTTGGACCATTTATAAAGTCACACTAACGAAAAGGAGAGCAGGATTTGTAAATATGTGGGCACCAGCTCCCTTGTGGGCACCTAGCTCCCTTGCAGTGCTCCTCTTTCTTAGTATTTGACTGGCCCCTCCTACTCTTACCACCTCCCCACTACTGCTTCCTTCCCACCACTACTACCACTATTGCTACTACTACTACCACTACTACTACTACTACTTCTACCACCTCCTACCTATATATACTCATCCTGCTCTCTTTTTCCTTAGTGTGACTTTGTAAATGGTACAAGTCGGATCGAAACGTCGTCGTAAGCTCCTCTCTTCTATGTGCGGGTTATTTGTGTATGTACAACAATAGGTATTAGTGCACTCACGGTAAGCAAGCAGAATAGAAGCCACTAGAGAGCAGACCGTGCTTCAACCAGCTCTAGAATGGGAATAACAAGGGGAGACAGGTGTATGGTACCCACAACACCTCTGCGATTGCCAAAACCATCTTCTCGTTGGCTGGAACCTGGGTACTGATTGAACGATGGGGCCCCCATCGTTAACCCTTAGCACCTGGTTCGCTGGTTGGGGGAGATAGCCTTTCAGTGAGGGTGTGTACATGCGCTGAATAAAGGTTATGTACTCTTTGCATGTCACAAGGAGTCACAGTTGGAAGTTGAAGACTCGGATGAATCACAGGTATGTTAGGAAGTATTTCTTTAGTCACAGAGTTGTTAGGAAGTGGAATAGCCTGGGTAGTGATGTAGTGGAGGCAGGATCCATACATAGCTTTAAGAAGAGGTATGGTAAAGCTCACGGAGCGGGAAGAGTGACCGGGTAGCGGTCAGTTGAGGAGGCTGTGACTGTGAGCTGTGACTCGACCCAGGCAACCACAACTAGGTGAGTACAACTAGGCGAGTACACATACACACCATCGATGAGACAACACGTCCGTTATAGAGCTCTTGTACTGACGTGGTCATCAGGAAGTTTTTACTGTCAGGGTGGTAATTACTGCATGAAAAGATAAAAGTGAAACAAGCAATTTGACAGAGGAAGTGCTACAATAAATAAAAATGTATAAAAATACATGTGAAGAGCAATGACCCAGCTTTCAGTGAGAAAGGAAGATAAGGGAGACAATAATGTGATCAGTGTAGACGAGTACAAAATTCTTTAGGCAGGTTTAGTGAAGTGGGATCAATTAAACATCTGCAAGATTTGGGAGAAGTGGTGTACAATACCGACACGATGAGTGAAGATCGAAGCAGTATACTGCTGTACTTTACTAACAACATTTCTCCCATACAGTTGGCTTTATCAATTCACAACCAGATCAGTTTGTGACTTGATCAAGCTTAATATGTGGGCGAAACGTTGTCAATAAAATATCACATTATACTTCATTAATGTCTTTATCCATTTAAAAGAATTACTGAATTTCGAGGTAATTACACCATGAAGTTACTACTAAAACAACACCTGCTGGAAGACAAACATTATTACTGCCTGTGTGTGAGAGTAAGACGTCATGAAGTAATGTGACAGAGATAGTCAATAACAAACAGCCCAGAGGCAAATGTATGAGGGGAAACAGGCGGGAAACAAATAAACCTAAACAAACATATAGAAACAGGACACACTTACGTATGTAACTATCAATACAAATGGAAGCAAATCACGGAACGAGTGGGGACTGAACCCAAGGCAAGCAAGTTTTAAGACTCATTTGCCAAACAGATCACTCGTTGAGTGATCTGTTTGCAACTGTGTTATTATAATTTCGTGAGTCAACTGGAAGTGGCTATATACAGAGAAATATATTGTTAAAACCGAAACTCGAACTCAAGCGTCTATCTTCCCTGGAGAACCAGGCTTATGGTTCCCTGCTCTAGTAGGGAACGAGATGCGCGGGGTTCGAGTCTCTGTCGTAGCACAGTATTTCTTAACATATTACCACCTATTTCTGTGGCTGCAGTTATAGTTATGATGTTTGACGGTGGACAATAGAAGGAGGAGCATGAAAGAGCCGAAATAGCCACACACACCCGAAAGTGCCCAGAGTTAGGGGGGAGACATGGTTAGTGTTCCTTCTAGCCTTCTAACAGAGATTGGAAAGGAAAAATGTTTGGGAAAGAAAAGTGAAGGAGGGGTTAAAGAAGATTTGAACTTTGGGGATGCTTTAAACTTTTGGAGAAGTAGAGAGGTGAATGGAAGGTTTAGTTGTGGGAGGTTTTGTAGACATAGATACATGCCAGCGAGACGATGAAGACTCAAGAACAATTTGAGGCGACGAAGTAGGGACCTCAATGTCCGGAGCTGCAAAAAAGTTAGAAGCAGGGGTAACTGTGGAAGTTTTGACCATAGAGGAGATTGTGGAAGTAGGTACCACCAAGGTTGGAGGCCGCTTAGTAACTCTTGAATAAGAAAGTCGTGGAAATCTCCCTTGGAGGCGGAGATTAGAGACTGCCATGACATAAGTGAAACCCTCATACTCTTTGAGATAGATTTCTCGTTCTTATTAAAAGTAAATTTGGCAATGGCGTGAATAAACCGGGTGAGCCTCATTGCAATTAAGGCAAGTGGGAGGCAGGCTGCAAGATGTGTTGGTATGGTTAGTAACAAAACAGACTGGGCATTCTGCCATGGACCTGAAATACTTCGCTGGGTGGTCGAAGCTTCAGCAATTTCTATACTGTTGGGGTGTAGGGATCGGCTCTCGGACTTGTAAACTGTGTCCCACAGTGTAAACCGAGGACGGAAGTCCTCGGCAGTCAAAAGTTAAGTGAGCTACATAGCAGGGAGCGCGTCTCCGCCTGCGGACAGGTAGTACAAAAGTGTCCTGTTTCCGAATTAGGAGGTCTTGGAGCTCAAGGTGCTCCACAATGTCAGTATCATATGCCCGGAAATCACGTTGAACAAAGGCATCAGGAAGAACTACAGTAGCACTGCAAGAATTGAGAGACATGTCTTTTTGAATCGTGACAGGGATACTGACTACTGAGGTAAGAAGGGAAAAATTATGAACCGATACGTTCAACACTCTTAAGAGAATGAAATCAAAATTTTTGACCAACATAGCGCAGGAGTGCCTTGTTGATACTATGATCAGAAAGATAGTCAATGGGAGATGTAAGTTGCAGAGTGAAAAACTTATTCCATTGAGTACTTTGAAACATAGTGTATGAGGGGAGTGAGTGTAGTGCTAGTCTTTTCTGGGAAGAGCAGAGAGAAGCAGTGTCATCTGTTAATGGTCATGGTCGTTTAGGTGTGAATCGGAGGTGACCCATCCTGAGATGTGTGGGCAATCTGAAAATCATTGCACTGTACAGGGAGAAGCCAAAAGCATTGTGAAAAAAGCGTAAAGGTCGGACGTAACAAAGGAGTTAGGCAGTACACCGGTACCAGGGGCAGGCAACGAAATGTTACTCGCAGAAGGTACCAGGGTGTTAGAAAGGTGCAAAGAATGGTCAGATAACGAGGCAGGGTCGGAAGAAGGAGCAGCACCAGAAAGGGGTCCGGGAGGAAAGTATCATGGACTTGGGACTCCATGGTTAGGTCACTTATCTTTCTTTTTTTTTCCAAAAAAGGAAAACAATGGAAAAAAAAATAAGAAAACTGGGGGAAGGGACGTGGAGGGGTAGCTCCTAGGATGAATGAAAGGACCCCTTATCTCCCCCGTGGCCAAGAAAACCTCAGTGTCTACAGAAGTGCAGATGCGTCATGGAACCCATGCCATACCCAAGCTTTCACGACAGTAAACTGGCAATCCTGGATAGCAACCTCACATCCACCGAGCAAACTCAGTGGACAAAAGAGAGGGTGGTCGGAAACCCGCCACAAGGCATACCTCCGTAGGCCACCACTTCTCAGAATCCGACAGGTAGCCTCCACAGATACACACATCTCCCGAAAACATTACAAGCCGCCCTTCCCGGGAGACAGGAGAGGGATTGGGACATTCACTGATGATCCAGATTCCAGAGCAAACTTCATCACCACCAAGCACCTCAACGTAATAGGACGGACAACGATACCCATCCTTCAACTTAAATCTAGAATTTCTGAAGGGAGGACCCCCAAAGACTAAAAGTAGCAAAGGGAGGAGAGGGGAGGGATAGAGATAAGGGACAGAGATGGGAAAGAGGGATGGGAAGGATAGGGTAGGGAAGAGGGGATTGGGGGTAATTAGGTTTGACTGGAGTTAAAAAACCGAAGGGTCCAATTCCTCAGACCAAAAGCCTCTTCACCACGCCAAGGAGCCCTCCATTGAAGGGTTAATTGGAGCTAGATAGTGAGTTTGAAAAATCTTACAGCAATGTAGTCGCTCACTTGAGCACTGGAACTTGATATTCAGCTTGTTAGACAGGATCCAACAGCAGAGAAGTCATCATTTATTATACTGGATTTTACAACAGGCTGAATGTGAAGTTCATTGTGTTTAATTAGGTGTTGGTCAGTTTTCGATTTGAGAGAGTTTCAGATCTTTCTCATATCCATTTCTCTTTAAACTTGCTATCAAAATACAGCTTAGACTTCCCTATTTTAATCGCAAGTACTGTTGTATAGTATTTAGCCTATTCTTTAATTAGAATACCGGCGAATAAAAAAAAAAAAAAAAAATACTAATACTAATCTGCACTGTTTTTCATAGTTATGTTTTTCATCAGTGGACCTCGGGATGCTGTTAGCTATGGGCAAGTTAGTTTCTTTGTTGTGACCTGTCTAGTTTTAGTAACACAGTGACTATTGTAGAGGATATGTGCTTTTTGTACCGAAAAACAATGACCCATATGCCAGTATCTTTTTTTTTTTTTTTTTTTTGCTGTACTAAAGCTTTTTACTGTTTCATCAAGGAGACGAAATGATATCTTACTAGTGTCTAGTGGTCGTAAGGCTTTCAAGAAGGTGGACTAGTGATCAGCATTGTTGTCCGTGAGTATCCCTTCTTTGAGTTGAGCTATTATATTGGTCCAGATATGGTTAACTAAGGATGAAAGTGTCTTAGAAATTCTTGTAGGCATAGCTATAGCTGGTATTGGCAAGAAATTGTTTATGTTGTTGATTACGTCAGGTACTTGAGGGTCTTAAGCTTAGACAAGGTTAATGTTAAAGTCACAAGGAAGTATTAGGTGAGTTTTGTTTAACTGAATGATAACTGTTAGTTTGTTTAGGTTGTCACCGAAGGTGAGAACTTTAGTAGTAGGTAACTTGAAGATTGCTTCAACTATAATTTTTTTATCTATATATATTTGTTTGTTATTATTAAAATCAAAACCAAGATCTAAACCCACAGGGATCATACAGTGCGAATTAATTTATAGCTTGTTTGAAGCTATAATAATTACATGTTTGAAAAGCTTCCTAAATCGATTTCAAAGTCTTTTATTCATGTTCTACAGTAGGGAACATTGAAAAATTAAAAATTTTAGGGATGTAAGCTACACTTTTCAGGTATTATTTGTATGGTCACAACAACCTTCTGTGCAAAATTTCAAACCATTTCATGCCTATTTACCCTGCAGCATCGCGATCGACTTTTCGTCAAATTATACACCACTGAAAGCAATTAGTTATAATTTATTGGCTGTCAAGATAATAATTAAGTGTATATGATTTGTATTATTTTTGATTGTGTATATTATATAATCATATGTACATGGGTGATATCAGTCGTCAACTATTTAATTTTAAACTATTACAAGTTATAAGTGAAGTCTTTCTCGGTGCAGAACTTGGGCATCCCTTTCCTGGAAAATATTTTTTGCCTAATATATCCATCTCTTGCCTTCTGTCCAGTCACTTCAGTGCAAGCTTCAGTCATCATTTTTATCCATCTCTCAACAGCTTCAGTATTGTTTGGTCACTTGGGCACCTCCAGTAGAGCATCAGTAATTTTCAGAACCTGTTGATCTGATAGAGAAGCAATGAAAGGAGGCTCAGTTGTGAGTTCGGTCTTCCAGTCAGTCATGGAATGATAGTTCTTTGCTTGCCACTTTAGTTTGTGAATCACTACTTTTCTTGAGTTGACAACAGGAGCCACATTGTCATTCTCTTCATCTTCACTGTCATCCTCATCATCAGTGAAGATTAACAAGTCCTCGTCAACAGAATCAGCAGAATCTTCTCCGTCCTCATCAGAGCTCTTAGTACTTTCTTCTGTCTGATGATTCTCTTCTCTAATTTCTCTTATCATTGAGACAGCTTTGTCTCTCACAGTCATGTCTTCATCAGCGCACATACCAAGAAGCAGCTGATCTGTGTGAGGAAAGTAGGAATTCCTTTGGACAGTCTTCTTTACTATCTTTTCTTCACTGTTCAGATGCCTCATAAACTGCAGTGACTGGAAGACGTTCTTTGGACCGTGTGTGGCATAAGGGTGCAGCTTGATGCGGAACCACATTGGAGCACTGAACTTTAAAATCATAATAGCGACTCTTTTCAGCTCCTGACTGGGTCTTGATGTTGCCACATACAGCCTAAAGATCCTACTCCATAGAGTATTCCACCGTATTTCTGGTCCTCACTGATGTCCCTGCTCATTCAGAGCAGGAACTTCAGTGAAACTGACTAGCTGGAAAGCAATAACTTGCAACTCAGACAGAGGATCCTTGATTTGCTTGCCAATGGGACTTCTCCAATGCTAGTGGTAGAAAACAGCCCGGAATGGCAGCTAATTTCCATGAAGCTGACATGAAATAATGGACCGGATGACCAAGCAACATTTCAGGATGATGAATGGCTCCATTGTAAGCTGGAGACATTTTTGTTCTTATTAAGTTCTATTCCTCTACTGTACAATTTTCTCAATATTTCCTCAACAATTTTCTGGCTGAGAATAGGAATATTTTTTCTGTCTCCAATTTTTCTGTCTCCAATAGTTTAGAACAATCCTTAGCTGCTATCTTGAAAATCACTGAAACATCAGTAAACTTTTCTTCACATTTATATCGTCAGCAGTTCCTTAACATATCGCCTTTGGACGAAAGTTTGTTCATTGGAAGAACACTGGCATGGCTAAACAATGCATGTTATGTGGCTTTCCTCGTTGATATTGTAGCCATCTCAGTAATAAAGTATATAAGTAATCAGAGTATCTGAAAAGAAAGAAAATTAGTTAATATTTGTGAATACTGCACAGTACATAGATATAGTACGTAAAACACTGCACTGCGCTACTCAGTAATACAGACATATTCCAAAATTTCAATCGTAAATGATGTAGGCTAAACCTAAACCAATCAAATTCATGTTTGGCACTGAATCTAAGATGTACATAAGGAACAATGTCTGAAGAGTGCAGCTTTGGCCAAGATTTCGATGCTCCCTACTCTACAGCACCTTCTGTTAAACCATTATTTATGTCCCGTCAATTTTCCAGTTTTGAAATGAAATGTTTAACACACACACACACACACACACACACACACACACACACACACACACACACACACACACACACACACACACACACACACACACACACACTCACACACTCACACACACACACACACACACACACACACACACACACACACACACACACACACACACACACACACACACACACACACATATACAACAGGCCTAGTGTCTAATCGACATGTGCCTAGGACAAAATGGTAACTAACTAACACATCAGGGGCTAAGGGTTATGACTCGACCCCTGCAATCACAATTAAGAAGACGCCCTTACACTATAGTTATAAAACTGAAACAATAACACACCTCCTTCAGAGTGCAGACACTGTACTTCCCATCTCCAGGACTCAAGTCAGGCCTGCCAGTTTCCCTGAATTCCTTCATAAATGTTTCCTTGTTCACACTCCAACAGCACGTCAAGTTCTAAAAACCGTTTGCCTTCATTATCTCCTATCTAACATGCTTACGCATGCTTCATGGAAGCCCAAGCCCCTCACACACAAAACCTCCTTTACCCTCTCCCTCCAACATTTCTTAGGTCGACCTCTACTCCACCTTCCTTCCAATGCAGATTTATACACACTCGAAATTAATCTATTTTGTTCCAGCCTCTCTACATGTCCGAACCATTTCAACGACCCCTCCTCAGCCATCTGGAAAATAATTGTGATAATTCCGCACATCCTCCTATTTTCCAAACTACGCATTCTCTGCATTATATTCACGCCACACATTGCCCTGAGACACATCTCCTCTTCCTCCAGCCTTCTCCTTGTTGCAACATTCACCACCATCATTGGTATAACTATATTGTCATGCATTCCCCTCTTTCCTTCCATCTACAAAGTTCTCCGTGCACCACTCACCTTTTTCCCTTCATCAAATCTATGATTCACCTCATCTTTCATAGACCCATCTCCTGACACGTCCACTCCTAAATATCTGAATACATTCATCTCCTCCATACATTCTCCCTCCAACCTGATATCCAATCTTTCGTTACCTATTTTTTTTATCCTCATTACCTTACCCTTCCTAGATTCACTTTCAATTTCCTTCTTTTACAATCCCTACCAAACTCATTTACTAACTTCTGAAACTTCTCTTTAGAATCTAAGAAAGGCACAGTGTCATCAGCAAAGAGCAATTGTGACAACTCCCACTCTGTGCTAGATTCTATATCTTTTAACCCTAAATCTCGAGCATTCACTTCTCTTACAACCTCATCTGTAACTATGTTGAACAACTATGGTGACATCACACATCCTTGTCTGAGGCCTACTTTTACTGGGAAATAATCTCCCTCTCTCCTACATTTTCTAAGCTTAGCCTCGCTATCCTCGTAAAAACTTTTCACTGCTTTCAATAACCTACCTCCTATTCCATACATTTGCAACATCTACCACATTGCCCCCATATCCACCCTGTCATACGACTTTCCCAAATTCATAAATGCCACTAAAATCTCTTCACCCTTATCTAGATACTGTTTGCCTATATGTTTCAATCTAAACACATGGTCTACACACCCTCTACCCTTCCTAAAATCTCCTTGTTCATCTGCTATCCTACTCTCCGTTTTACTCTTAATTCTTTCAGTAATAACTATACCATACACTTTACTATGTATACTCAACAGACTTATTTCCCAATAATTTTTGCCTTCTCTTTTATTCCCTATGTCTTTATACAAAGGAACTATGCGTGCTCTCTGCCGATACCTAGATACCTTACCCTCCTAAATACATTTATTAAATAAAAGCACCAACCAATGCAAAACTCTATTCCCACCTGCTTTAAACATTTCTATCATTGTTCCATATGCATTTATATATATATATATATATATATATATATATATATATATATATATATATATATATATATATATAAATGCATATGGGAAAAAGAAATGTTATATATATATATATATATATATATATATATATATATATATATATATATATATATATATATATATATATATATATATATATATATATATATATATATATATATATTAAATGTATGTATAGGAGTGTGTGTGTGTGTGTGCGCGCGTGTACTCACCTAGTTTAGGTTGCAGGGGTCGAGTCCGAGCTCCTGGCCCCGCATCTTCACTGATCGCTACTAGGTCACTCTCCCTGAACCGTGAGCTTTATCATACCTCTGCTTAAAGCTATGTATGGATCCTGCCTCCACTACATCGCTTCCCAAACTATTCCGCTTACTGACTACTCTGTGGCTGAAGAAATACTTCCTAACATCCCTGTGATTCATCTGTGTCTTCAACTTCCAACTGTGTCCCCTTGTTACTGTGTCCAATCTCTGGAACATCCTGTCTTTGTCCACCTTGTCAATTCCTCTCAGTATTTTGTATGTCGTTATCATGTGTCCCCTATCTCTCCTGTCCTCCAGTGTCGTCAGGTTGATTTCCCTTAACCTCTCCTCATAGGACATACCTCTTAGCTCTGGGACTAGTCTTGTTGCAAACCTTTGCACTTTCTCTAGTTTCTTTACGTGCTTGGCTAGGTGAGGTTTCCAAACTGGTGCCGCATACTCCAATATGGGCCTAACGTACACGGTGTACAGGGTCCTGAATGATTCCTTATTAATATGTCGGAATGCTGTTCTGAGGTTTGCTAGGCGCCCATATGCTGCAGCAGTTATTTGGTTGATGTGCGCTTCAGGAGATGTGCCTGGTGTTATACTCACCCCAAGATCTTTTTCCTTGAGTGAGATTTGTAGTCTCTGGCCCCCTAGACTGTACTCCGTCTGCGGTCTTCTTTGCCCTTCCCCAATCTTTATGACTTTGCACTTGGTGGGATTGAACTCCAGGAGCCAATTGCTGGACCAGGTCTGAAGCCTGTCCAGATCCCTTTGTAGTTCTGCCTGGTCTTCGATCGAGTGAATTCTTCTCATCAACTTCACGTCATCTGCAAACAGGGACACCTCAGAGTCTATTCCTTCCGTCATGTCGTTCACAAATACCAGAAACAGCACTGGTCCTAGGACTGACCCCTGTGGGACCCCGCTGGTCACAGGTGCCCACCCTGACACCTCGCCACGTACCATGACTTGTTGCTGTCTTCCTGACAAGTATTCCCTGATCCATTGTAGTGCCTTCCCTGTTATCCCTGCTTGGTCCTCCAGTTTTTGCACCAAACTGTGTCAAACGCCTTCTTGCAGTCCAACAATATGCAATCCACCCACCCCTCTCTCTCTCTTGTCTTACTGCTGTCACCATGTCATAGAACTCCAGTAGGTTTGTGACACAGGATTTCCCGTCCCTGAAACCATGTTGGCTGCTGTTGATAAGATCATTCCTTTCTAGGTGTTCCACCACTCTTCTCCTGATAATCTTCTCCATGATTTTGCATACTATACATGTCAGTGACACTGGTCTGTAGTTTAGTGCTTCATGTCTGTCTCCTTTTTTAAAGATTGGGACTACATTTGCTGATTCCATGCCTCAGGCAATCTCCCTGTTTCGATAGATGTATTGAATATTGTTGTTAGGGGTACACATAGTACCTCTGCTCCCTCTCTCAATACCCATGTGGAGATGTTATCTGGCCCATTGCCTTTGAGGTATCTAGCTCACTCAGAAGCCTCTTCACTTCTTCCTCGGTTGTGTGCACTGTCTCCATCACATGGTGGTGTGCTCCACCTCTCCGTCTTTCTGGAGCCCTTTCTGTCTCCTCTGTGAACACTTCTTTGAATCTCTTGTTGAGTTCCTCACATACTTCACGGTCATTTCTTGTTGTCTCTCCTCCTTCCTTCCTTAGCCTGATTACCTGGTCCTTGACTGTTGTTTTCTTCCTGATGTGGCTGTATAACAGTTTCGGGTCAGATTTGGCTTTCGCTGCTATGTCATTTTCATATTGTCTTTGGGCCTCCCTTCTTATCTGTGCATATTCGTTTCTGGCTCTACGACTGCTCTCCTTATTCTCCTGGGTCCTTTGCCTTCTATATTTCTTCCATTCCCTAGCACACTTGGATTTTGCCTCCCTGCACCTTTGGGTGAACCATGGGCTCATCCTGGCTTTTTCATTATTCCTGTTACCCTTGGGTACAAACCTCTCCTCAGCCTCCTTGCATTTTGTTGCTACACATTCCATCACCTCATTAACTGGCTTCCCAGCCAGTTCTCTGTCCCACTAAACCCCGTTCAGGAAGTTCCTCATTCCTGTGTAGTCCCCTTTCTTGTAGTTTGGCTTCATTCGTCCTGGCCTTCCTGCTTCTCCCTCCACTTGTAGCTCTACTGTGTATTCGAAGCTTAAAACCACATGGTCGCTGGCCCCAAGGGGTCTTTCATATGTGATGTCCTCGATATCTGCACTTCTAAAGGTGAATACTAAGTCTAGCCTTGCTGGTTCATCCTCTCCTCTATCTCTTGTAGTGTCCCTTACGTGTTGGTACATGAAGTTTTCCAGTACCACCTCCATCATCTTAGCCCTCCATGTATCTTGGCCCCCATGCGGGTCCAAGTTCTCCCAATCGATCTCCTTGTGGTTAAAGTCACCCATGATCAGGAGCTTTGCCCTGCATGCATGAGCTCTTCTGGCCACTGCAGCCAGTGTGTCAACCATCGCTCTATTACTCTCGTCGTACTCTTGCCTTGGCCTCCTGCTGTTCTGTGGTGAGTTATACATCACTGCTATTACCACCTTGGGACCTCCAGAGCGAAGCATTCCCACTATGTAATCACTTTCTTCTCCGCTGTCTCCTCTCTCCAGCTCATCAAAATTCCAGCGATTTTTGATCAGCAATGCCACTCCTCCACCCCCTTCCCCCTGTTCCCTCTGTCTTTCCTCAGGATTTGGTATCCCGTTGGAAAGATGGCATCTGTTATCATACCTGTAAACTTGGTTTCTGTGAGTGTGTGTGTGTGTGTGTGTGTGTGTGTGTGTGTGTGTGTGTGTGTGTGTGTGTGTGTGTGTGTTTGTGTACCCACCTAATTGTGGCTGCAGGGGTCGAAACTCAGCTCCTGGTCCTGCCTCTTCACTGACTGCTACTGGTTCCTCCCTCTCCCTACTCCATGAGCTTCATCATACCTTGTCTTAATTAAAACTATGTATGGTTCCTACCTCCACTACATCGCTTGCCAGACTATTCCACTTCCTAACAACTCTGTGGCTGAAGAAATACTTCGCAACATCCCTTTGACTCATCTGAGTCTTCAGCTTAAAATTGTGACCCCTTGTATCTGTGTCCCATCTTTGGAACATCCTGTCTCTGTCCACCTTGTCTATTCCACGCAGTGTTTTGTATGTCGTTATCATGTCTCCTCTGATCCTCCTGTCCTCCAGTGTCGTCAGACCGATGTGTGTGTACTCACCTAGTTGTACTCACCTAGTTGAGGTTGCAGGGGTCGAGTCCAAGCTCCTGGCCCCGCCTCTTCACTGGTCGCTACTAGGTCACTCTCCCTGAACCGTGAGCTTTATCATACCTCTTCTTAAAGCTATGTATGGATCCTGCCTCCATTACATCGTGTGTGTGCGTGTGTGTGTACTCACCTAGTTGTACTCACCTAGTTGAGGTTGCGGGGGTCGAGTCCGAGCTCCTGGCCCCGCCTCTTCACTGATCGCTACTAGGTCACTCTCCCTGAGCCGTGAGCTTTATCATACCTCTGCTTAAAGCTATGTATGGATCCTGTCTCCACTACATCACTTCCCAAACTATTCCACTTACTGACTACTCTGTGGCTGAAGAAATACTTCCTAACATCCCTGTGATTCATCTGTGTCTTCAGCTTCCAACCGTGTCCCCTTGTTACTGTGTCCAATCTCTGGAACATCCTGTCTTTGTCCACCTTGTCAATTCCTCTCAGTATTTTGTATGTCGTTATCATGTCCCCCCTATCTCTCCTGTCCTCCAGTGTCGTCAGGTTGATTTCCCTTAACCTCTCCTCGTAGGACATACCTCTTAGCTCTGGGACTAGTCTTGTTGCAAACCTTTGCACTTTCTCTAGTTTCTTTACGTGCTTGGCTAGGTGTGGGTTCCAAACTGGTGCCGCATACTCCAATATGGGCCTAACGTACACGGTGTACAGGGTCCTGAATGATTCCTTATTAAGATGTCGGAATGCTGTTCTGAGGTTTGCTAGGCGCCCATATGCTGCAGCAGTTATTTGGTTGATGTGCGCTTCAGGAGATGTGCCTGGTGTTATACTCACCCCAAGATCTTTTTCCTTGAGTGAGGTTTGTAGTCTCTAGCCCCCTAGACTGTACTCCGTCTGCGGTCTTCTTTGCCCTTCCCCAATCTTCATGACTTTGCACTTGGTGGGATTGAACTCCAGGAGCCAATTGCTGGACCAGGTCTGCAGCCTGTCCAGATCCCTTTGTAGTTCTGCCTGGTCTTCGATCGAGTGAATTCTTCTCATCAACTTCACGTCATCTGCAAACAGGGACACCTCAGAGTCTATTCCTTCCGTCATGTCGTTCACAAATACCAGAAACAGCACTGGTCCTAGGACTGACCCCTGTGGGACCCCGCTGGTCACAGGTGCCCACCCTGACACCTCGCCACGTACCATGACTCGCTGCTGTCTTCCTGTCAAGTATTCCCTGATCCATTGTAGTGCCTTCCCTGTTATTCCTGCTTGGTCCTCCAGTTTTTGCACCAATCTCTTGTGTGGAACTGTGTCAAACGCCTTCTTGCAGTCCAAGAAAATGCAATCCACCCACCCCTCTCTCTCTTGTCTTACTGCTGTCACCATGTCATAGAACTCCAGTAGGTTTGTGACACAGGATTTCCCGTCCCTGAAACCATGTTGGCTGCTGTTGATGAGATCGTTGTGTGTGTGTGTGTGTGTGTGTGTGTGTGTGTGTGTGTGTGTGTGTGTGTGTGTGTGTGTGTGTGTGTGTGTGTGTGTGTGTGTGTGTATGTGTGTGTGTTTGCCGAATAGGTAAAACTGGTTAGTTAGCAAATACTCATTTAATATTAAGTGCTTTTTATAATTTCTCTTAAACGTTGAAAGATATATTTTTTGATTTATATTAATGTGAAAATTTATAATTTTGCACCAAAAGAACTTTAGAAAACTTACCTAACCTTATTTTAACAAGCGCAATTTAATTTAGCCTAATCCAACTAAATATATTTTAGATATGTTTAAAGTAACTTAATAATAAACAAACGCAAAGAAATATTTTTCATTGTGTTTGGCCACCTAGCCTATACTCTGTCTGTGGTGTTCTTTGCTCTCCGCCGATCTTCATGACTTTGCAGTTCCTGGGGTTAAATTCGAGGAGACATTTGCTGGATCAGGCTTGCAGCCAAGCCAGGTCTCTTTGTAGTTCTCTCAGATCCTCATCCGATTTAATTCTTCTCATCTGCAAGCAAGGACACTTCTGAGTCTATCAATTTCGTTATGTCATTCACATATACCAGAAACAGCACTGGTCCTAGAACTGACCCTTGTGGAACCCCGTTCGCCACAGGCGCCCACTGACATCTCGTCACGTACCAGGACTCATTGTTGCCTCCCTGTCAGGTATTCCCTGATCCATTGCAGTGCCCTTTCTGTTATGCATGCCTGATCCTCTAGCTTTTGTACTAATCTCTTGTGGGGAACTGGGTCGAAGACCTTCTTGCAGTCCAAGAAAATGCAGTGTACCCACCCCTAAAATAAGCTTATGAACGAGAACCAGCACGGTTTCAGGGAAGGGAAATCCTGTCACAATCCTACTGGAGTTTTATGACAAGGTAACGAAAGTACGACACGAGAGAGAGAGGGAGGGGTAAACTGCATTTTCTTGGGCAGCAAGAAGGCCTTTGATCCAGTTCCTCACAAGAGATTAGTGCAATAGCTAGAGGATCAGGCATGCATAACATGAAGAGCATTTCAATGGATCAGATAATACCTGACGGGAGGCAACAACGAGTCATGGTATATGACGAGGTGTCAGAGTGGGCACCTGTGACGAACGGGTTTTCACAGGGGTCAGTCCTAGGGCCAATGCTGTTTTTGGAATATGTGAATGACATGATTGAAGGGAGTTTTATGACAAAGTAACGGAAGTAGGGCACTTCCGTTACCTTGTCAAACAACTCCAGTAGATATGTGACACAGGATTTTCCTGCCTGTGTGTGTGTCTTTGTTTTTGTGTCTGTGTGTGTGTATGTGTCTGTTTGAGTGTGTGCGTGTGTGTGTCTCTGTATGTGTGTGTGTGTGTGTGTGTCTGTGTGTGTGTCTGTGTGTGTGTGCCCTAAGAGCATATTGTGGGATCCGTTGCTTCATAGAAATAGATAAAAATGCTTCGAGGAAAAAATGTTTGAATTTCTTCTTGACAAGGTGTGATTATTCCACTTCCCTTACCATCCCAATACAAGATATAATACAAGAACGTAATGTTACGTTTATATCAATAATTACATCATAAAAATTTCATCCAGGTCCTCAGAGCTGGGGCGCGTACTCAGAATACAACAGGCATTACTCCTCTGAACAGTAAACTTGGTGCTCTTTGATTCATAGATGTCCTGACAAGTCTTTACTTAGATTAGTTCTTTCACTATGGCTAAGGGTCTCTGGGCCTATGGAAACAAATGTATAATGATGAGCAAGCTAACCACATTTTCCAGACTTTCGAGACTCTCTAAAGCTTTCGGCTGCAAATCCTTTCTCCTTGATGTACTATGGTTAGGTATCAGCCATTCTGGAAATACATACGTAGTCCCACATCATCTGCTTGCCGTCTGCTCAGGCTTGAACGCCAATTCCATCTGGACTCTTTTGGTTTCCTTCAAATCTAAATAGTTGAGGTGGCTCCTTAATTGCTGGGCATCCTGCTGTTGCGAGGCTCCTCTTCATGCATAGCAATCTTTCCCTCGGATTTGCCGAAAACAAGACCATGGTACCAGAATGGGTTCGCCGATTCACTGACGCAGATACACCTGTGTTCGGCGAGAATAAGAGCGGCAAAGGGTAGAGAAACACCAGCCTGGATGGTCTAAGCGTCAAGGCTTGTGCCGAGGGAGAATGTGAGGGGACAGCCAACAGGAAATCCCCGGAATGAGAAATTCTCACTGCTAGGGGGGGGGGCTGTGTCTTTCCCCGACACACACTAAACCATTGTTGAGGCTATCCTCTTCACTCCTGAACAATCCAAGTGTGACTGTAGTTGTTGGAAACAGTGGGGAAAGGGGTGGCAGGTCTGGTTTCAGAGCCTGTTCAATTATCACAGAGCCAGGCTCCGTCAATGAACTTTTGGACACGAACTCCAATATTGTTCATAAGGTGTTCAGGAAGAATCGCTGCTACAAATTTACTGGATGCCACGTATGAAGATAAGAAAGTCAGTAGCAGGTAGTGTAATCTGTGATGCCTTGTGGAAACTAGTACCTCTTAGTCTGACTGGAATTGTCTTGGCCCTATTGCCCGTCTTCTAGAGTAAGGTTGAGTATTTTTGTAAAAATCTCCTTCAGGATACTGTTATATTCAGCAAATGAGAATGCACACCTTAGGAAATATGTTAGCTTGGACAGACTCAAGCACTTTGTGAGAAGATACAAGGAATCGTTGGTGTCTTGATTCTCTATTCGCTGTTCGTATCCTCCTCAAATTGTTCAGTTTCTCCTTGAGAACTGAGTCAATAGTATTAGTTCGAAGAGGTGCACCAAGCACCACGCTATTTGCAGGGCAACGCAGCTGACAGTATTCATCTCACTGGTTATTGATTGGCTAAGATGATTTCACATTTGGACTGATTCAGGATGAATCCTGTTTCTTGTCCCCGTGTTATCACCTGGGCAAGATTATCTAAAACGGACTCTTCGTACCCGCCAGTGAGCAATCATCCAGGAACCAGATCCTAGCTCTTCTGCTATGCGGAAGAGAACTGAGCCGAGAGGATCCCTTTGCTTGACACCATCTGATGAAGTAGTCTCATGCTCCCCACACAGCAGCACTAATTCTTTGATTTATCGAGCTGAAACAAAAGGGAGAAACTAGTGAAATATTCTTTATACATCCCTTAATATTATGTTTCTTTTCCGATTAAATGCGTTCATGAACTCAGATTTTACTACGGTATTGTTTTCAGGAACTTGCTATGCGCCCTTGTTGCAAGAACCGCAGCTTCGTTGTCTTGTGGGACCCCGAAACCAAGTTGGTTGTGCTGAAGCATCATGGCCGACTCTGTGCTAATATTCGGACAGCAGCCTTGAAAACGAAGCTGAGAAACGTGTTGCCAACAGCAAGTGGCCTAATTTCTCCATCTTTCTTTTTAAAGGAGCAAAGTGTGACAAAGAGCTTTATAACCTATGTGTTTAACTGACTGTGATGCACCCATGTTTATATTACCTGAAGAAGCTTGTCTCCGGTTCTAGCAGCTAGAACAAAACGATGCCTTCAGAATTATTCTTGGTTGTCCTGAAACTACTAAGGATCTTAATATGAGGAAGGAGCTTGGCATTCCTTGTATCAGTATGTACTAGTATAACTGAGACTAATGTTGTACTTATTATTAGAATGCTTAAAAAGAAATCAGACGCTGCCACCAAAAACCTTCCTAAATGTTAGAAGTAAACTCAAATGTCGATGGATCGCGAAAACATGAAATTATATTTAGTTTTATAAACGCCGATATTTTTGAAACTTCAGCACAGGATACTCGATATAAGCTTCTAATAGTACACCAAAAATGAATGTAATCGGTTCATAAATAAAGACGTCGAATATTTTTTACCGGGACCCCCCTCAAAGCACTTCCCAAGAAGCTCATCCCTGGTAATCTTTTCCTTAAATCATTTGCAAAGGCACAAACCCAAAATGAAATTCCTTGCTTAACTGTTAGTAATAATACATCTTGTTACAACCCTAGATAAGAACTATAGCAAACATGCTGCGTTTGGTATCGGAATTAACAACTACAGCCTGAAATATTGTCATCCTAATGACACTATAGTTAACTCATCACTATAGTTAACTCATCACACTGAGCTTGACTTCTTGATCATTATCGATTCTATGTCATCTCTGAAGATATTTAAGTCATTTGACTAACATGTTCAATGGAAAACCCTGGTTTATTAGTAGATACCCATAAAACCTAACAGCACTGGGCACGACATAAATCTATAACATCTTCATAAAATATCGTGAATCATTTAATATAATAATTGCCATTGCAATAATATTTGCCTAAACGTTCCCAGATTCTTGTAGAGGCACTCAGACAGGGAACAGTAGCAGTAGAACATTCATAGGTGAAGCGCTATACCCGTAGAGGTCACACAGTTCTAAGGGTAATGGAGCGCAACTTTAATTTCTTTAAATAAAAGCTCCTCACCAGCATTAAAACACTTCTTTCAGAGAGACTTCAGAATTTTTTGTGTAACTTCATTTTTTATTAAGGTTCTCAAGCTTCTAAATATTTTTTGTTTTTCTTTTAACTTTTCTCAGTGGACAGGTATTAGTGATATATTGTTGCAAGCTTGCGTTTTTTTTTTTTCCAGTGAGCTGTGCGTAAGTTTCTATTGTTTCTTTTTCAAAGATTCCTTCTCCTAACAGACCTTCGACTTACCTATGGTTTCCCTTGAAAGCGAACATTAAATATATATATATATATATATATATATATATATATATATATATATATATATATATATATATATATATATATATATATATATATATATATATATATATATATGTTACAAAAAACGCGATTCTAAAAGCTTAGAGATCTCCAGTGAATACTAGAAAGGACTGCCCTTCTAGCATCCAGCCTGTTACTGGGTTTTCGTAACAAGTAGTCAGTATCCTTGTCCAATTATCCATTAGAATTCAGTATAATTCAATAGTTCTTTAGGATTACAACTGGTAGGCTACTAACTAGAGAAATTAAAATTTAATAAATTTATTAAGTCTAGAGGTATATTGTCAAATTAAATTAATCACAGCAATGAAAATAAAATCAATCTCTCGAGTTCAGTATTATTGTGCTGAAAGCACATATCACATATATAATTCTTAAGTACCGTCTGGTACATTAACATTTAATAAGATATTACAAATATGTACAAGTAAGTGTGTATGTGTGTAAGTGCTCTAAGTAGTTCACTATGTCTCAAGACTCGACTAGACTTAAACAAGTGACTGACAAAGTCCTCACATAAACTAACTTCTTGACCGACTGGTAACCAGAACAGTCTGCTTGAACAACAAAAAGAATGCTAAAGCCCAATAGCAATACAAGCAACTGCGACACAGAATCAGGAACAAGGAGATAATATAACGACACTAAGTAGGGACCATCAGCAGATCCTCCACAAAAGTTACAAAACTCCCATAATACTGAATCTAAGTTCAGCATAGGAAAAACCCGACTGTGACAATACACAGAAACCAGTACAAAATTAGGTCAGAAGCTATAGCTAAGGACCTGAGATGTTCAGAGTGTCTAAGCGACACACAACCTCAGTACAACGTCGAAAATCACTAAGTCTATACAATGTTCTGTGAACAGAGTTCTACAGAACTAACAAGAATAATGAGACAGACAATCTGTCTAACCACCAAGCGAGTCTAGAGCAGACTGAATACTTCACGAGAGGTGAGGACACCCCCCCCTCGATCACGTGATAGCCCAGTGGACAGCACAGCTCAGAAGCCGGCAGTATAACGAGCGACAAGCGATAATTACAGTAGTTTGACAATCAAGACTTGAACTGAGCACTTAATATGTACATCCTAACAACATAAGTCAAATAAGAATATAAAGCAATATATTTACGATTTAGCTATTATCGCAAATATAAGCAATATAAAATTATATGAAAAGATAATATACATTATATATATACCTAATAATCATTGTAACCCATTCAGGGGTTGCAACAATATATATATATATATATATATATATATATATATATATATATATATATATATATATATATATATATATATATATTTATATAATTATATATATATTGGTAAAATCACCGAAATTATGTTATATAAAAGGACATAAGAGCAGCTAATGAGACAATTAGTAAAGCTACGTTTCACTCTCCAGGAACTTTGTCAAGTCATTAGAAAACTGGCTTGATTAAGCACTTGGAGAGCAAAACATAGAGGTAACAAATTCTTATTGGTTGCTATTGTGTTCTTTTGAGTAACAACTGTTGCATTCTTATCTGACCTTTATTTGAAACTTTTTGAAGCTAAAGGCGTGTTCGCCTTCATCCCTTGTTCCGTCACGCGGCTTCACTGTGTGGACAGCATACC
>NW_027198755.1:0-39980 GCF_038502225.1 Cherax quadricarinatus
TGAATAAATAAACAAATGGTGAACGGTTTATGGCAGACTTATAAATATTAACAAATTCTTTATTTTTACTGAAAATTTATCGTCCCAGAATCTATATCAACCAGAGGTCTGTCATTTTAAATACCCCAAAATGGGTGCCATTTAAGACAATGGTACGGCTGTATCGTCCTCCATGAAATGTATTTTGAGTAATCAGAATAATGCTTATATTATGATGTCTACCTTTAGTAAAACATTCAAGAATAATTTCACTGTTACCAGCTTTTAAAAATAGATCATCAACAATAATTATTGTATTTTCATCAGGTGATGAAATGACATCCTGATGTTAATTTACGAGATATCTCTGAATCTTGTTCTAAGAGATGAGATGTCACCCCACATTATCATAATGTTATGAAATTTCTCAGGGTATAACCGGCAGTGACGGTCCTCGCCAGATAACGAAATATATCAACATCAGTAGATGTGTATGCTTTGAAGTTTATTTTGAATATGTTTACCATGAGAGGTAAAATGTATCCTGCGAATGTTAGTGATTTCAAGATATATATCAAGATACATATCAACTGAAGCTTCTTGGTTTATGAAATCAGCATATCAAGTGTTTCGGAAGGTGTAGCATTTGTGTGTGTGTGTGTGTGTGTGTGGTTAGGTTAGGTTAGGTCACAGAATGACCTCACATCTTATCACTTGGCGCCGTCTACCTGTCCTGTGCCCTGACACTGTCATGTCATGACGCAGTCTGCCTGTCCTGCGCCCTGACACTGTCATGTCATGACGCAGTCTGCCTGTCCTGTGCCCTGACACTGTCATGTCATGACGCAGTCTGCCTGTCCTGCGCCCTGACACTGTCATGTCATGACGCAGTCTGCCTGTCCTGCGCCCTGACACTGTCATGTCATGACGCAGTCTGCCTGTCCTGTGCCCTGACACTGTCATGTCATGACGCAGTCTGTCTGTCCTGGTACCTCACCATTTGTGTGAAGTCTTTTTGTTCTGTTATCGAAAATGGAAAAATTGTGTCCTGTTGGAGGATCTTAACAGATAATGGGTAATGTTGTAGGTTATAAGTAAAACAAAAATTGTGTATTAGTGTCATTACACAATTGAGAAAAATTTGATTTATTATTGAAAACGAGAAAAACTGTGGAAAGCATGTGTGTGTGGTTAGGTTAGGTTAGATTAGGGCACAGAGTGACCTCACACCTTGCTTGGCACCGTCTGTCTGTCCTGTGACCTCGCACTTTCATATCATGGCGCAGCTTGGAGGTGCAGGTGTTCTGGTCAGCACTATCTTGGGTGTGAAAACACATTATGGTCGAACCACCAATACCTGGGGGGGGGGTGTACAAAACGTCGAGCAATAGTTGGGGGGGAGGGGGGTACACCACATAAAGTCTAGGAATCAGTTAGAGCGAGGATTGAGAGTGTCAACTGTGGCGGACATCCTAGTATACCTCTCCCACTGGAGGGTCAGGTCAAGTTTTAGGTCAAGATCGGTGAACCTACATCATGAAGGAAGGTGAGTTGTACTTAAGAGTTAGAATTTAAAAGTGCATTGGTTATATCAGAACTTATTGATATAGTGAAAAGTCTATTTTACTAATAATGAGAAAAATTGTTGGGGATAAACTGCTTAATATATTGTTGGAGCATATGAATGAAAAATATTTTTTAACAGAAGATAAGAAAAGGATGCACGCGAGTAACATGGAGGAACTAATCAAGATGTCTTTAAGAAGAACGATAACACAATCAGGAGTGGAGGTGTGGGTGGTAGACAGCAACCACCCAGGGAGGTACTACCGTCCTGCCAAGTGAGTGTGAAACGAAAGCCTGTAACTGTTTTACATGATAGTAGGACTGCTGGTGTCTTTTGTCTGTCTCATAAATATGCAAGATTTCAGGTACGTCTTGCTACTTCTACTTACACTTAGGTCACACTACACATACATGTACATGTATATTTATACACACTCAACTGAGTTTTCTTTGATTTTATCTTAATAGTTCTGGAGGAAAACTTCCACTTGATTCTGAGTTGAGTAAGTTATATTTTCCCAAGTTTATGAATCAAATTGTTTTCTGTGAAATACCTGAAGAATGCTTCGTCTGATCGGTGCTTGACTTTCTGGGTTTTCCCATGATGAATCTACATAACTTAGTAATAACACAATTGTAAACAAACCACGGAACTGGCGGGGTTAGAACCCATGGAATGTGTGTCGGAAAAGTCAGTTCAAAGACAGGGTCAGTGACTTACGCACCGGCCTGGAATTTTACAACTCACTGGCAATAGGTACTATACCCCCCCCCCCTTCCACCTGTTTCCTGATTTTTACATAATGTAGTTTTATGTGTTCCTAACACTTTTGTCACCTCATTACATCTGTAAAAAAATTGTATAATATGTACCCAAGGTTTAAATAACAATCAAAGACATGACAGGACAAGTTTAGCCTCTAAAGTATAGTACGGAATACAACTGACATACAACTGACTGATAAGAATAAACTATTTTAAATAAAATCTCATGTTTTACGGGGCGTTTCAGGCAATTAAAAAATTAACTTAAAACTACCTACCAGTTATTCGCCAGGTAAGTTGAATATGTCATATTTAGCCATTTTTACTGAAGAAACTGGGTAATAGCGTCCATGTGATAGTATGTGAATAATTATTTATATTCCCTTCAGAATTAAGCACTAATATTTCGCCGCATTACAAACTTATGCTGCACTCTGCACTATTTTTTCGTGTGTATTGACATAATGGTGGCTGGGGTTATGCAATACTGGGATAGCTTTCTCGAATTGCTTATTGACCGAATTACATCTAGTTCTCCCACAACAATGGTCAACAAATTTTTCAGTTCACTTTTAAAAATATGTTTTTAACTAATTTTGAGACGCTTAATTCCAATATGAATTGAGTTTTGCTACTACACGTAATGTTTGTGTGAAGCAGAACCATCATACCATCACTCAGATTATACCATCACTCAGATTATGTTTGTGTGAAGCAGAACCATCATACCATCACTCAGATTATGTTTGTGTGAAGCAGAACCATCACACCATCACTCAGATTATGTTTCTGTGAAGCAGAACCATCATACCATCACTCAGATTATGTTTCTGTGAAGCAGAACCATCATACCATCACTCAGATTATGTTTCTGTGAAGCAGAACCATCATACCATCACTCAGATTATGTTTCTGTGAAGCAGAACCATCATACCATCACTCAGATTATGTTTCTGTGAAGCAGAACCATCATACCATCACTCAGATTATGTTTCTGTGAAGCAGAACCATCATACCATCACTCAGATTATGTTTCTGTGAAGCAGAACCATCATACCATCACTCAGATTATGTTTCTGTGAAGCAGAACCATCATACCATCACTCAGATTATGTTTCTGTGAAGCAGAACCATCATACCATCACTCAGATTATGTTTCTGTGAAGCAGAACCATCATACCATCACTCAGATTACTTTTCTGTTATATTATTTTTTATGAAAGATGATTTATTATTTTTTCTTAGTTTTCTGAATCTGAGATTATTTTATCACTGATAAAGTTTAAGTTTTCTATTTTTCAGTGTAAGTGATGTTTCTAATTATTAAGTCATAAATCTACAATGCATCGTAGTTGCTTAAACGGTAGTAGTGTTTTTTTTATATATGTGTGGAAGATTTACTTCGACAAAACAGAAGAAAACATCATGCCTCTCATAAAAGTTTATTTTCACTACCTTGATAGGAAGGTCGAAGATCAGTACAAGTTGTGGGCACCTCACTGCTGTTCTCTGACTTATTCTAACTCATTACTTTAGTGAACTGCTGGAAGTTATGTATGCCATTTGTGGTCCCGCTGGCATGGATCACACTACAGTTTGTTATTTCTGTATCACAAGAGTGTAGTAAATATCAAAAACAAATCCAAAATTGCATCCAAATTTTCAATCATCAATCAGATTGGTGGAACACTCGGAGGATCTCTGTTCCCATATCAGCGTCCTGTAAAGGCACATTCCGTTTGGACGATGAAAAAGCCACTAACTCAAATTCCGAGATAGAAAACTGTTAGAATCAACAATCTTGTGAACCGTCTTAATTTAACCGTGGAACAGTCAGCGTGGAGAAATTTTCTCCAGGAGGGGGGTATCAGCCCCCTTCAGCCCCTTTCAGCCCTGAGGGGCCCAGCCCTCTCAGAAGGGGCAAGCATCTTGTTTATTGCTACAGCAAGTAATTGATCCCAGATACAGTACCAGTATGCGACGTGTGGTTAAGAGACGCTCCTTGCGGTCCAGTGTTGCAAAGTGTATTTTAATAAAAGACAGTCCAGCTCTTACCTTAGAAGGACAATTAAGGAAAATCCTGCTCCCGCTTTATTATCATGGTAAAGATAGTGTACATTGTTGTCTATGCTTAAGACAGCAAGAATCAAACATTCTGCTTTGCTTCATGGAGGAAGTGGCAAGGAAGAAAAAGTACTAGGTCAGCTTTTCCTTAATGTGCTAGGGGCAGTGACGGTGTAGGAGGTTGTGGCGTCTTCAGATTACTTTTGACTCTACTGAGAGTCACACTAACGCCAGGATAACCAACAAAGAACATTGATACATGCGTTAGCGTGAACAAAGTGTCTCACAAAACAAAATAAACACTTGCAGAGAAGTGTGATCAGCTTCTATAGTGATAAGATTGTGAACAATAAAGACAAATCTTGTGGAACATAGTGCACCAGTGTGCATATTCCTAGACTATGGAAGACGTGGACATCCAAGGACGCTTCAGCTTCTATCAAGTCACCGATACCTGTCGAAGGTGTGAAGAACACCATAGCTCACGCTACAAGAGCAAGGTGGGTTATAGATTTCTTGTAGTACGGGGGACTGCGCAGTTCTTGAGTCGCAAGGAGTTTGTAATCAACCTATAGTCGGTAGTGAGGTGCGGACTTTTGAGTCCACACAAGTAAGTGAATGAAATATGCTGACATAACACCCCCTAGGGGTAATTTATTGTTTACATAATATAATCTTTTTCAGCCCGTTAAGAAGTGGAAGACAACAATTCAAGACCTCGTCTGCAGGGGCGGCTGTGTACACGATTTGCTGTCTTTTATCAGCTAAGTATTCACTATATTTAAACTATAAACTTAGCTGTTAAACCATTTCTCAACAGTCAGAGCTACATGGTTCAAGATTTAGCCTGAGGAATTTACTGTACCCTGGCACAAGTTATTGTTTTTCAGGAAGCAACATAAAAACTTAGAAATTATTAAAAATTGGACGAGTTATTATGGTACTGTTGTGATGTTAATGTATTTTTGGATAAATTTCAAAATCCTGTAATGTGGCACTAGTTCACTGTTGCCAGCAACAAAAATCTGAAAAATCAGTCTTCACAATGGCATCACTCTATCAAGTCTGTCTTTAGCTCTTGCTAGACACTGCAAATCACATATGAACAACGCAAAAACTTGACACTCTGATCGAATATGAGAAGTTTGTGGTGGGGCGATGATCTGAAAGTAATAGGAGTGTTACTGCGGCTTCTAGGAAAATTTACAAAGTACTGCTATTTCCAATTCCTGTAGGACAGTCGAGACACAAAGCAGCACTACAATTAACTTACGTGACCAACTCGAGAATCGCATGAGTCAGGCGTGAAGAAAGGCGATCCATATCAAGTTAGGCTTCATTAAAATTTTGGTAAAGCTTCGTACAAAGAAGGTGCAGCGTTTGCCTATCTTAAGGAGAGATTTTCCTAAGCTAGTTATGCCAAACTAAGAAATATTTATTAAACAGACCTCAAATGCATAAGTGACTAAATGATCTTCATTTTGACGAGTCTTTAAGATGCTGAGCTAAGAACATGGGAGGTTTTCAGAAAAACCTAAACAGTTTTCTTGGACAGTTATCACGGGATTTATTATAGGAATACTGTAGAAGGCTTCCAGCATATCTACTGAAATATAGAATGTCCTTCAAGGTTCATGTTTTCAATTCTCACCTGAACTTTTTCTTCTGCCAAACTTGTGTCATGTTACTGATGATCACAGTCAATAATTTTATAAAGACATAATCATATTGGATAAATGATATCAGGAAAACCTGACGATGAATTTGATGACTGTGCACTGGAGCTGGACAATGATGACTGACTACTGCTGTACACTGGTGCTGGACAATGATGACTGATTACTGCTGTGCACTGGTGCTAGGCAATAATGACTGACTACTGCTGTGCACTGGTGCTAGGCAATAATGACTGACTACTGCTGTACACTGGTGTTGGATAATGATGACTGACTACTGCTGTAAACTGGTGATGGACAATGATGACTGACTACTGCTGTACACTGGTGCTGGACAATGATGACTGACTACTGCTGTACACTGGTGCTGGACAAGGATGACTGACTACTGCTGTGCACTGGTGCTAGGCAATAATGACTGACTACTGCTGTGCACTGGTGCTAGGCAATAATGACTGACTACTACTGTGCACTGGTGCTAGGCAATAATGACTGACTACTGCTGTACACTGGTGCTGGACAATGATGACTGACTACTACTGTACACTGGTGCTGGACAATGATGACTGACTACTGCGCTACACTGGTGCTGGACAATGATGACTGACTATTGCAGTACACTGGTGCTGGACAATAATGACTGACTACTGCTGTGCACGAGTGCTGGACAAGGATGACTGACTACTGCTGTACACTGGTGCTGGACAATGATGACTGACTACTACTGTACACTGGTGCTGGACAATGATGACTGACTACTGCTGTACACTGGTGCTGGAGAATGATGACTGACTACTACTGTACACTGGTGCTGGACAATGATGACTGACTACTGCTGGTGCTGGAGAATGATGTGCTGGACAATGGACAATGATGACTGACTACTGCTGTACACTGATGCTGGACAATAATGACTGACTTCTGCTGTACACTGGTGCTGGACAATGATGACTGACTACTGCTGTACACTGGTGCTGGTCAATGATGGCTGACTACTGCTGTACACTGATGCTGGGCAATAATGACTGACTACTGCTGTACACTGGTGCTGGACAATGACGACTGACTACTACTGTACACTGGTGCTGGACAAAGATGAATACTACTGCTGTGCACTGGTGCTGGACAATAACGACTGACTACTTCTGTACACTGGTGCTGGACAATGATGACTGACTACTGCTGTGCACTGGTGCTGGGCAATAATGACTGACTACTGCTGTACACTGGTGCTGGAGAATGATGACTGACTACTCTTGTACACTGGTGCTGGACAACGACGACTGACTACTGCTGTACACAGATGCTGGACAATAATGACTGACTACTGCTGTACACAGGTGCTGGTCAGTGATGACTGACTACTGCTGTACACTTGTGCTGGACAATGATGACTGACTACTGCTGTGCACTGGTGCTGGACAATGACGACTGACTACTGCTGTACACAGGTGCTGGTCAGTGATGACTGACTACTGCTGTACACTTGTGCTGGACAATGATGACTGACTACTGCTGTGCACTGGTGCTGGGCAATAGTGACTGACTACTGCTGTACACTGGTGCTGGACAATGATGACTGACTACTGCTGTACACTGGTGTTGGACAATGATGACTGACTACTGCTGTGCACTGGTGCTGGACAATGATGGCTGACTACTTCTGTGCACTGGTGCTGGGCAATAATGACTGACTACTGCTGTGCACTGGTGCTGGGCAATAATGACTGACTACTGCTGTACACAGGTCCTAGGCAATGATGGCTTACTACTGCTGTACACTGGTGCTGGACAATGATGACTGACTACTGCTGTGCACTGGTGCTGGGCAATAATGACTGACTACTGCTGTACACTGGTGTTGGACAATGATGACTGACTACTGCTGTGCACTGGTGCTGGGCAATAATGACTGACTACTGCTGTACACTGGTGCTGGGCAATAATGACTGACTACTGCTGTACACTTGTGCTGGACAATGATGACTGACTACTGCTGTACACTGGTGCTGGACAATAATGACTGACTACTGCTGTACACTGGTGCTGGACAATGATGACTGGCTACTACTGTACACAGGTGCTGGACAATAACGACTGACTACTGCTGTACACTTGTGCTGGACAATGATGACTGACTACTGCTGTACACTGGTGCTGGACAATAATGACTGACTACTGCTGTACACTGGTGCTGGACAATGATGACTGGCTACTACTGTACACTGGTGCTGGACAATAACGACTGACTACTGCTGTGCACTGGTGCTGGGCAATAATGACTGACTACTGCTGTACACTGGTGTTGGACAATGATGACTGACTACTGCTGTACACTGGTGCTGGACAATGATGACTGACTACTGCTGTGCACTGGTGCTGGGCAATAATGACTGACTACTGCTGTACACTGGTGCTGGACAATGATGGCTGACTACTGCTGTACACTGGTGCTGGACAATGATGACTTACTACTGTTGTGCACTGGTGCTGGAAAATGATGACTGACTACTGTTGTACACTGGTGCTGGACAATAATGACTGACTACTGCTGTACACTGGTGCTGGTCAATGATGACTGACTACTGCTGTAGCCTAGTGCATGACAATGATGACTGACTACTGCTGTACTCTGATATTGGACAATAATGACTGACTACTGCTGTACACTGGTGCTGGACAATGATGACTAACTACTGCTGTACACCGGTGCTGGACAATGATGACTGACTACTGCTGTACACTGGTGCTGGTCAATGATGACTGACTACTGCTGTAGACTAGTGCGTGACAATGATGACTGACTACTGCTGTAGACTAGTGCGTGACAATGATGACTGACTACTGCTGTACTCTGATATTGAACAATAATGACTGACTACTGCTGTACACTGGTGCTGGACAATGATGACTGACTACTGCTGTACACTGGTGCTGGACAATGATGACTGACTACTGCTGTACACTGGTACTGGACAATAATGACTGACTACTGCTGTACACTGGTGCTGGACAATGATGACTGACTACTGCTGTACACTGGTTCTGGACAATAATGACTGACTACTGCTGTACACTGGTGCTGGTCAATGATGATTGACTACTGCTGTAGACTAGTGCGTGACAATGATGACTGACTACTGTTGTATACTGGTGCTGGACATTGATGACTGTCTACTGCAGTACACTGGTGCTGGACAATGATGACCGACTACTGCTGTACACTGGTGCTGGACAATGATGACTGACTACTGCTGTACACTGGTGATGGTCAATGATGACTGACTACTGTTGTACATTGGTGCTGGACAATGATGACTGACTACTGTTGAACACTGCTGTTGGACAATGATGACTGACTGCTGCTGTACACTGGTGCTGGACAATAATGACTGATTACTGCTGTACACTGGTGCTGGACAATGATGACTTACTACTGTTGTACTCTGATGCTGGACAATGATGATTAACTATTGCTGTACACTGGTGCTGGACAATGATGACTTACAACTGCTGTACACTGATGCTGGACAATGATGACTGACTACTGCTGTACACTGATGCTGGACAATGATGACTGACTACTGCTGTACACTGGTGCTATACAATGATGACTGACTACTGCTGTACACTGATGCTGGACAATAATGACTGACTACTGCTGTACACAGGTGCTGGTCAGTGATGACTGACTACTGCTGTACACTTGTGCTGGACAATGATGACTGACTACTGCTGTGCACTGGTGGTGGGCAATAGTGACTGACTACTGCTGTACACTGGTGCTGGACAATGATGACTGACTACTGCTGTACACTGGTGTTGGACAATGAAGACTGACTACTGCTGTGCACTGGTGCTGGACAATGATGGCTGACTACTTCTGTGCACTGGTGCTGCGCAATAATGACTGACTACTGCTGTGCACTGGTGCTGGGCAATAATGACTGACTACTGCTGTACACAGGTGCTAGGCAATGATGGCTGACTACTGCTGTACACTGGTGTTGGACAATGATGACTGACTACTGCTGTGCACTGGTGCTGGGCAATAATGACTGACTACTGCTGTACACTGGTGTTGGACAATGATGACTGACTACTGCTGTGCACTGGTGCTGGGCAATAATGACTGACTACTGCTGTACACTGGTGCTGGGCAATAATGACTGACTACTGCTGTACACTTGTGCTGGACAATGATGACTGACTACTGCTGTACACTGGTGCTGGACAATAATGACTGACTACTGCTGTACACTGGTGCTGGACAATGATGACTGGCTACTACTGTACACAGGTGCTGGACAATAACGACTGACTACTGCTGTACACTTGTGCTGGACAATGATGACTGACTACTGCTGTACACTGGTGCTGGACAATAATGACTGACTACTGCTGTACACTGGTGCTGGACAATGATGACTGGCTACTACCGTACACTGGTGCTGGACAAAAACGACTGACTACTGCTGTGCACTGGTGCTGGGCAATAATGACTGACTACTGCTGTACACTGGTGTTGGACAATGATGACTGACTACTGCTGTACACTGGTGCTGGACAATGATGACTGACTACTGCTGTGCACTGGTGCTGGGCAATAATGACTGACTACTGCTGTACACTGGTGATGGACAATGATGGCTGACTACTGCTGTACACTGGTGCTGGACAATGATGACTTACTACTGTTGTGCACTGGTGCTGGAAAATGATGACTGACTACTGTTGTACACTGGTGCTGGACAATAATGACTGACTACTGCTGTACACTGGTGCTGGTCAATGATGACTGACTACTGCTGTAGCCTAGTGCATGACAATGATGACTGACTACTGCTGTACTCTGATATTGGACAATAATGACTGACTACTGCTGTACACTGGTGCTGGACAATGATGACTAACTACTGCTGTACACCGGTGCTGGACAATGATGACTGACTACTGCTGTACACTGGTGCTGGTCAATGATGACTGACTACTGCTGTAGACTAGTGCGTGACAATGATGACTGACTACTGCTGTAGACTAGTGCGTGACAATGATGACTGACTACTGTTGTACTCTGATATTGAACAATAATGACTGACTACTGCTGTACACTGCTGCTGGACAATGATGACTGACTACTGCTGTACACTGGTGATGACTGACTACTGTACACTGTACACTGGTGCTGGACAATGATGACTGACTACTGCTGTACACTGGTACTGGACAATAATGACTGACTACTGCTGTACACTGGTGCTGGACAATGATGACTGACTACTGCTGTACACTGGTTCTGGACAATAATGACTGACTACTGCTGTACACTGGTGCTGGTCAATGATGATTGACTACTGCTGTAGACTAGTGCGTGACAATGATGACTGACTACTGCTGTATACTGGTGCTGGACATTGATGACTGACTACTGCAGTACACTGGTGCTGGACAATGATGACCGACTACTGCTGTACACTGGTGCTGGACAATGATGACTGACTACTGCTGTACACTGGTGATGGTCAATGATGACTGACTACTGTTGTACATTGGTGCTGGACAATGATGACTGACTACTGTTGAACACTGCTGTTGGACGATGATGACTGACTGCTGCTGTACACTGGTGCTGGACAATAATGACTGATTACTGCTGTACACTGGTGCTGGACAATGATGACTTACTACTGTTGTACTCTGATGCTGGACAATGATGATTAACTATTGCTGTACACTGGTGCTGGACAATGATGACTTACAACTGCTGTACACTGATGCTGGACAATGATGACTGACTACTGCTGTACACTGATGCTGGACAATGATGACTGACTACTGCTGTACACTGGTACTGGACAATGATGACTGACTACTGCTGTACACTGGTGCTGGACAATAATGACTGACTACTGCTGTACACTGGTGCTGGACAATGATGACTGACTACTGCTGTACATTTGTGCTGGACAATGATGACTGACTACTGCTGTACACTGGTGCTGGACAATGATGACTGGCTACTGCTGTACACTGGTGCTGGACAATGATGACAGACTACTGCTGAACACTGGTGCTGGACAATGATGACTGACTACTGCTGTACACTTGTGCTGGACAATGATGACAGACTACTGCTGTGCACTGGTGCTGGACAATGATGACTGACTACTGCTGTACACTTGTGCTGGACAATGATGACAGACTACTGCTGTACACTGATGCGGGACAATGATGACTGACTAACTTGGTTCTTCAAAGTAACAAGGAGAACCCTGGTTCTTCTCAGTAACAAGGAGAACCTTGGTTCTTCCCAGTAACAAGCAGAACTTTGGTTCTTCCCAGTAACAAGCAGAACCTAGGTTCTTCCCAGTAACAAGGAGAACCTTGGTTCTTCCCAGTAACAAAGAACTTTGGTTCTTCCCAGTAACAAGGAGAACCTTGGTTCTTCCCAGTAACAAGGAGAACCTTGGTTCTTCCCAGTAACAAGCAGAACTTTGGTTCTTCCCAGTAACAAGCAGAACCTTGGTTCTTCTCAGTAACAAGGAGAACCTTGGTTCTTCCCAGTAACAAAGAGAACTTTGGTTCTTCCCAGTAACAAGGAGAACCTTGGTTCTTCCCAGTAACAAGGAGAACCTTGGTTCTTCCCAGTAACAAGGAGAACCTTGGTTCTTCCCAGTAACAAGGAGATCATTTTATATTATTGTGCCCACGAACGAGTGGTATTGATTAGTAACAACACTGCGACTAGCCATGGACTCGAACTCATGCTGCTTTGGCCTGCCTCATGGTGATATATATACATATATATATATATGTAGGTAGGGGGTGTGTGGACCAGGTGTTTACAGTGAAACATATAAGTGAACAGTATTTAGATAAGGTTAAAGAGGTCTTTGTGGCATTTATGGATTTGGAAAAGGCGTATGACAGGGTGGATAGGGGGGCAATGTGGCAGATGTTGCAAGTGTATGGTGTAGGAGGTAGGTTACTGAAAGCAGTGAAGAGTTTTTACGAGGATAGTGAGGCTCAAGTTAGAGTATGTAGGAAAGAGGGAAATTATTTCCCAGTAAAAGTAGGCCTTAGACAAGGATGTGTGATGTCACCGTGGTTGTTTAATATATTTATAGATGGGGTTGTAAGAGAAGTAAATGCGAGGGTCTTGAGAAGAGGCGTGGAGTTAAAAGATAAAGAATCACACACAAAGTGGGAGTTGTCACAGCTGCTCTTTGCTGATGACACTGTGCTCTTGGGAGATTCTGAAGAGAAGTTGCAGAGATTGGTGGATGAATTTGGTCGGGTGTGCAAAAGAAGAAAATTAAAGGTGAATACAGGAAAGAGTAAGGTTATGAGGATAACAAAAAGATTAGGTGATGAAAGATTGAATATCAGATTGGAGGGAGAGAGTATGGAGGAGGTGAATGTATTCAAATATTTGAGAGTGGACGTGTCAGCGGATGGGTCTATGAAAGATGAGGTGAATCATAGAATTGATGAGGGAAAAAGAGTGAGTGGTGCACTTAGGAGTCTGTGGAGACAAAGAACTTTGTCCTTGGAGGCAAAGAGGGGAATGTATGAGAGTATAGTTTTACCAACGCTCTTATATGGGTGTGAAGCATGGGTGATGAATGTTGCAGCGAGGAGAAGGCTGGAGGGTGTGGAGATGTCATGTCTGAGGGCAATGTGTGGTGTGAATATAATGCAGAGAATTCGTAGTTTGGAAGTTAGGAGGAGGTGCGGGATTACCAAAACTGTTGTCCAGAGGGCTGAGGAAGGGTTGTTGAGGTGGTTCGGACATGTAGAGAGAATGGAGCGAAACAGAATGACTTCAAGAGTCTGTAGTGGAAGGAAGGCGGGGTAGGGGTCGGCCTTGGAAAGGTTGGAGAGAGGGGGTAAAGGAGGTTTTGTGTGCGAGGGGCTTGGACTTCCAGCAGGTATGCGTGAGCGTGTATGATAGGAGTGAATGGAGACAAATGGTTTTTAATACTTGACGTGCTGTTGGAATGTGAGCAAAGTAACATTTATGAAGGGGTTCAGGGAAACCGGCAGGCCGGACTTGAGTCCTGGAGATGGGAAGTACAGTGCCTGCACTCTGAAGGAGGGGTGTTAATGTTGCAGTTTAAAAACTTTAGTGTAAAGCACCCTTCTGGCAAGACAGTGATGGAGTGAATGATGGTGAAAGTTTTTCTTTTTCGGGCCACCCTGCCTTGGTGGGAATCGGCCAGTGTGATAATAAAATATATATATATATATATATATATATATATATATATATATATATATATATATATATATATATATATATATATATATATATATATATATATATATATATGTCGTGCCGAATATGTAAAACTGGTCAATTAGCAAGAACTCATTTAAAATTAAGTCCTTTCTAAAATTTTCTCTTATACGTTTAAAGATATATTTTTTCATTAATGTTAATGTAAAACATTTTAATTTTGCACCAAAAGAATATTAGAAAACTTACCTAACCTTATTATAACAAGAACAATTTATTTTAACCTAACCCAACTAAATATATTTTAGATTTGTTTACAATAATTTAATACTAAACAAGTACAGTGAAATATATTTTTTTCGTTAGGTTAAGAATGATTTTGGCGAAATTATTGCATACACAAATTTTCGCTTGTCCTATATGGCAAGATGAGCGTTGCTATTTAAGCCAAAATCGCAAGTTCTGCCTATTCGGTACGATATATATATATATATATATATATATATATATATATATATATATATATATATATATATATATATATATATATATATATATATATATATATATATGGAAGGAGAAAAGAGAATATGAATGTGTAAATTCAAGAATTATGTGGATTAAAGTAAAGGTTGGATGCGAGAAGTGGGTCATAATAAGCGTGTATGCACCTGGAGAAGAGAGGAATGCAGAGGAGAGAGAGAGATTTTGGGAGATGTTAAGTGAATGTATAGGAGCCTTTGAACCAAGTGAGAGAGTAATTGTGGTAGGGGACTTGAATGCTAAAGTAGGAGAAACTTTTAGAGAGGGTGTGGTAGGTAAGTTTGGGGTGCCAGGTGTAAATGATAATGGGAGCCCTTTGATTGAACTTTGTATAGAAAGGGGTTTAGTTATAGGTAATACATATTTTAAGAAAAAGAGGATAAATAAGTATACACGATATGATGTTGGGCGAAATGACAGTAGTTTGTTGGATTATGTATTGGTAGATAAAAGACTGTTGAGTAGACTTCAGGATGTACATGTTTATAGAGGGGCCACAGATATATCAGATCACTTTCTAGTTGTAGCTACACTGAGAGTAAAAGGTAGATGGGATACAAGGAGAATAGAAGCATCAGGGAAGAGAGAGGTGAAGGTTTATAAACTAAAAGAGGAGGCAGTTAGGGAAAGATATAAACAGCTATTGGAGGATAGATGGGCTAATGAGAGCATAGGCAATGGGGTCGAAGAGGTATGGGGTAGGTTTAAAAATGTAGTGTTAGAGTGTTCAGCATAAGTTTGTGGTTACAGGAAAGTGGGTGCAGGAGGGAAGAGGAGCGATTGGTGGAATGATGATGTAAAGAGAGTAGTAAGGGAGAAAAAGTTAGCATATGAGAAGTTTTTACAAAGTAGAAGTGATGCAAGGAGGGAAGAGTATATGGAGAAAAAGAGAGAAGTTAAGAGAGTGGTGAATCAATGTAAAAAGAGAGCAAATGAGAGAGTGGGTGAGATGTTATCAACAAATTTTGTTGAAAATAAGAAAAAGTTTTGGAGTGAGATTAACAAGTTAAGAAAGCCTAGAGAACAAATGGATTTGTCAGTTAAAAATAGGAGAGGAGAGTTATTAAATGGAGAGTTAGAGGTATTGGGAAGATGGAAGGAATATTTTGAGGAATTGTTAAATGTTGATGAAGATAGGGAAGCTGTGATTTCGTGTATAGGGCAAGGAGGAATAACATCTTGTAGGAGTGAGGAAGAGCCAGTTGTGAGTGTGGGGGAAGTTCGTGAGGCAGTAGGTAAAATGAAAGGGGGTAAGGCAGCCGGGATTGATGGGATAAAGATAGAAATGTTAAAAGCAGGTGGGGATATAGTTTTGGAGTGGTTGGTGCAATTATTTAATAAATGTATGGAAGAGGGTAAGGTACCTAGGAATTGGCAGAGAGCATGCATAGTTCCTTTGTATAAAGGCAAAGGGGATAAAAGAGAGTGCAAAAATTATAGGGGGATAAGTCTGTTGAGTGTACCTGGTAAAGTGTATGGTAGAGTTATAATTGAAAGAATTAAGAGTAAGACGGAGAATAGGATAGCGGATGAACAAGGAGGCTTTAGGAAAGGTAGGGGGTGTGTGGACCAGGTGTTTACAGTGAAACATACAAGTGAACAGTATTTAGATAAGGCTAAAGAGGTCTTTGTGGCATTTATGGATTTGGAAAAGGCGTATGACAGGGTGGATAGGGGGGCAATGTGGCAGATGTTGCAAGTGTATGGTGTAGGAGGTAGGTTACTGAAAGCAGTGAAGAGTTTTTACGAGGATAGTGAGGCTCAAGTTAGAGTATGTAGGAAAGAGGGAAATTTTTTCCCAGTAAAAGTAGGCCTTAGACAAGGATGTGTGATGTCACCGTGGTTGTTTAATATATTTATAGATGGGGTTGTAAGAGAAGTAAATGCGAGGGTCTTGGCAAGAGGCGTGGAGTTAAAAGATAAAGAATCACACACAAAGTGGGAGTTGTCACAGCTGCTCTTTGCTGATGACACTGTGCTCTTGGGAGATTCTGAAGAGAAGTTGCAGAGATTGGTGGATGAATTTGGTAGGGTGTGCAAAAGAAGAAAATTAAAGGTGAATACAGGAAAGAGTAAGGTTATGAGGATAACAAAAAGATTAGGTGATGAAAGATTGAATATCAGATTGGAGGGAGAGAGTATGGAGGAGGTGAACGTATTCAGATATTTGGGAGTGGACGTGTCAGCGGATGGGTCTATGAAAGATGAGGTGAATCATAGAATTGATGAGGGAAAAAGAGTGAGTGGTGCACTTAGGAGTCTGTGGAGACAAAGAACTTTGTCCTTGGAGGCAAAGAGGGGAATGTATGAGAGTATAGTTTTACCAACGCTCTTATATGGGTGTGAAGCGTGGGTGATGAATGTTGCAGCGAGGAGAAGGCTGGAGGCAGTGGAGATGTCATGTCTGAGGGCAATGTGTGGTGTGAATATAATGCAGAGAATTCGTAGTTTGGAAGTTAGGAGGAGGTGCGGGATTACCAAAACTGTTGTCCAGAGGGCTGAGGAAGGGTTGTTGAGGTGGTTCGGACATGTAGAGAGAATGGAGCGAAACAGAATGACTTCAAGAGTGTATCAGTCTGTAGTGGAAGGAAGGCGGGGTAGGGGTCGGCCTAGGAAGGGTTGGAGGGAGGGGGTAAAGGAGGTTTTGTGTGAGAGGGGCTTGGACTTCCAGCAGGCATGCGTGAGCGTGTTTGATAGGAGTGAATGGAGACAAATGGTTTTTAATACTTGACGTGCTGTTGGAGTGTGAGCAAAGTAACATTTATGAAGGGATTCAGGGAAACCGGCAGGCCGGACTTGAGTCCTGGAGATGGGAAGTACAGTGCCTGCACTCTGAAGGAGGGGTGTTAATGTTGCAGTTTAAAAACTGTAGTGTAAAGCACCCTTCTGGCAAGACAGTGATGGAGTGAATGATGGTGAAAGTTTTTCTTTTTCGGGCCACCCTGCCTTGGTGGGAATCGGCCGGTGTGATAATAATATAAAATATATATATATATATATATATATATATATATATATATATATATATATATATATATATATATATATATATATATATATATATATATATATATATATATATATAGGCAGAACTTGCGATCTTGGCTTAAATAGCAACGCTTATCTTGCCATATAGGACAAGCGAAAATTTGTGTATGCAATAATTTCGCCAAAATCATTCTTAACCTAACGAAAAAAATATATTTCACTGTACTTGTTTAGTATTAAATTATTGTAAACAAATCTAAAATATATTTAGTTGGGTTAGGTTAAAATAAATTGTTCTTGTTATAATAAGGTTAGGTAAGTTTTCTAATATTCTTTTGGTGCAAAATTAAAATGTTTTACATTAACATTAATGAAAAAATATATCTTTAAACGTATAAGAGAAAATTTTAGAAAGGACTTAATTTTAAATGAGTTCTTGCTAATTGACCAGTTTTACATTTCGGCACGACATATATATATATATATATATATATATATATATATATATATATATATATATATATATATATATATATATATATATATATATATATATATATATATATATATATATATATATATATATATATATATATATATATATATATATATATATATATATATATATATATATATATATATATATATATATATATATATATATATATATATATATATATATATATATATATATATATATATATATATATATATATGCCAGACAAGCCACGAGGGGTGGAAGTCTTTAGCTCAAGTACTTTCACTTCTAAGTGCGTCATCAGGAGCTGTGCAATGTTGCAAGGGCAGCAACAGGAGAAATAGGGTAAGTTTTTCAGAGTATGGTAGCGTGGTGGCACCAGCCAGTATCTGACCTAGAGAGAGAGGCCAGCGGAATGCCAACTACACACCGGTCCCCTCCACACCCCAACCCATAGTGTGTCGGATGGATAAGGCCTCACAGTTTCCAGATAGCATGAAATAAAACAAGTAGGAGATAGATAACAAAAAAGGCTCAATACCGTGACTGGAACGATACACAAATAACCCGCACATTGAAGAGAGGAACTTACGACTACGTTTCGGTCCAACTTGGATCATTTACAAAGTAACACTAACCAGAATTGGAGCAGGACGGGTATATATAGGCAGGAAGAGGTAGTGGTGGTAGTAGTGGAAGCAGTAGTGGTGGTAGTAGTAGTAGTAGTAGTAGTAGTAGTAGTAGTAGTAGTAGTAGTAGTAGAAGTAGTAGTAGTGGTAGTGGTAGTGGTAGTAGTGGGGAATTAAGAAGGAGGAGCCAGTCAAATACAAAGAAAGGGGTACACTGCAAGGCAGCTAGGTGCCCACAGAGGGAGAGCAAGTGCACAGAGGTGGGGAGAAGGGGAAGTGATGAAATAAATAATGAAGGAACAGAATTACGAGACAGAAGAAAGAAAGACAACCCAGAGGAGAAAAAAGAAGGAAAGAGGAAAGGGCTAACGCGACGGTCTGGAGTTTTGAGACTCTCTGACCGTGGGATCAAACCCCACCAGTGGTATGGTTTGTTTGCAATCGTGTCATTACGATTTCGTGAGTCAGGTTAAGTCACGGGTGTTCTGAAGTTTGGAGCATTTTACAATGTAGTGGGAGAGGAAGGCATCTATTAGAGAGGATTCAACTCGCCGTCTAGTTGAATCCTCTCTAATACACAACTTTCCTTGTATGACTCTTAGTCCTGGCTTCGTCTCTGTAGATGCCTTCCTCTCCCACTACATTGTAAAATGCTCCAAACTTCTGAACACCCGTGACCTAACCTGATTCCTCATTTTTTCTTTTTTCTTCTTCTCCCTCTTCCCCTTTCCTCTTTCCTTCCTTTTTCTCCTCTGGGTTGTCTTTCTTTCTTCTGTCTCGTGATTCTGTTCCTTCATTATTTATTTCATCACTTGCCCTTTCACCCACCTCTGTGTACTTGCTCTCCCTCTGTGGGCACCTAGCTCCCTTGCAGTGCTCCCCTTTCTTTGTATTTGACTGGCTCCTCCTTCTTAATTCCCCACTACTACCACTACCACTACTACTACTTCTACTACTACTACTACTACTACTACCACTACTGCTTCTACTACGACAACCACTACCTCTTCCTGCCTATATATACCCGTCCTGCTCCATTTCTGGTTAGTGTGACTTTGTAAATGGTCCAAGTCGGACCGAAACGTCGTCGTAAGCTCCTCTCTTCTATGTGCGGGTTATTTGTGTAGCTAGGAGATAGGTAACAGCCAGCCCTAAGCTTCTAACCGCTGGGAACAGCTCATGTGATTTAAGAAGTTACATTACGAAAGTGGATCATTTACATACAGAATGCAGCTAATGTGAACAACCTTCTAACTAATGAAATAGAAGGAATAAATCCCTCATTTCGTCAACTTCCGGTACAACATTCTAGTATATTCAGAAAATACTTTGTGTCAATTAATATGCCTGTGTGAATTCTTCTGTTGAGGCTTTTCTTCATTATAATAACTAGGCAATTCCTGAGTTTCTTTTTAACACCATGTACCGCTGTACCTAGAGGGGTTACGACCGCAACAGGTCAATCTGCTTCTCTTTTGGTCTATCCTAAGATGATCGCATATGTGCACCTGTTGTGGCATTTGAAGGCGAGATCCTCTGACATTATCACTCCCAGGTCCTTCACATTACTTTTTCGCTCTATTGTATGGTTAGAATTTGTTGTATACCCTGATACAGTTTTAATTTTTTCAAGTTTTCCATATCTGAGTAGTTGATATTTCTCCTCGTTGAACTTCATATTCTTTTGAGTGACCCATTTGAAGATTTGGTTGATGTCCGCTTGGAGTCTTGCGAACTCCAAGCTATGGCTTACATCTCTGTCTATGTCAGATATGAGGATGAGGAATAGGATGGGAGCGAGTACTGTGCCTTGTGGAACAGAGCTTTTTGCCGTGGCTGCCTGGGACTTGACTCTGTTTACTATTACGCTTTCTGTTTTATTTGTCAGGAAGTTGTAGTTCCATCTACCAACTTTTCCTGTTATTCCTTTATCACGCATTTTGTACACTATTACACCATGGTCACACTTGTCGAAAGCTTTTGCAAAGTCTTTGTATACAACATCCGTATTTTGTTTATCCTCTACAGCATCCAGGACTTTGTCATAATGGTCCAGTAGCTGGGACAGGCAGGAGCGACCTGCTTAAAACCCATGTTGCCCTGGGTTGTGTAAATAATGGGTATCTAGGTAGTTGGCGATCTTGCTTCTTAGAACTCTTTCAAAGATTTTTATGATATGGGATGTTAGTGCTATCAGTCTGTAGTTCTTTGCATTTGCTTTACTGCCTCCTTTGTAGAGTGGGGCTATGTCTGTTGTTTTTAGTGAGTGTGGGATGACCCCTGTGTCCATGCTTCCTCTCAACAGAATGCTGAATGCACGTGACAGAGGCTTCTTGTAGTTCTTGATGAGCGAGGAGTTTCATGCGGAGTTTATCATTTAATGCCTTGTCAAAGTCTTGTGGTGTTAGGATAATATCAGAGATTTTTGAGGTGATCAAATTTTGGGTCTTGTTCATAAAGAATTCATTTGGATTGTCGACCCTTAGTCTGGGTAACGGCTCGCTGAACACTGAGTCATATTGGGACTTTAGTGTCTCACTCATTTCTTGGCTACCATCTGTGTATCTCCCATCTCAGCTAAGCAAGGGCCCAATACTGGATGTTGTTTTTCCCTTAGATTTAGCATAAGAGAAGAAGTATTTTTTTTCTCAATTTCTTTTATGGCTTGTAGTTCTTCCTGCGATTCTTGTCTCCTGTAAGATTCATTCAGCTTAAGTTCGATTTTTGCTATTTCATTGACCATTGCCTCCCTCCGTATTTCAGATATATTGGCCCCACTCAGAAGCTCTGTGATTCTTCGCCTTCGTCTGTATAGGGAGCATCTCTCTCTTTCTAGTTTACATCTTCTCTTTCTTTTTCTTAATGGAATGTGCCTTGAGCAGATCTCAAGAACCACAGCGTTTATTTTTTCTAGGCAGAGTTTCGGATTCGTGTTGTCTTTTTCCCATTGTATATTTTTGCTATTGAAACTGAATTTTGTGAAGACACCCTGGTAACTGATCACATTTTGCTGCTCAGGAGCCCTGTGCATACATGTCTGTACCTCTATTATGTTGTGATCTGAGTGTATTGTCTCTGATACAGTTATATTACGTATCAGATTGTTGTTGATAGTGAAGATGAGGTCCAGTGTATTTTCTTGCTGGTTCAAGGTGAATTTGTTGCAGAGATTTAATAGCTCGTGTGTGTCTTAATTTTCATCTGAGCTGCCTCCTGGGGTGATCTCGGCTAAAATATTATTTGATATACTCCTCCATTTTCGGTGTCTCAAGTTGAAATCTCTCAGTAGCAAGATAATTAGGGCAGGAGTTGGGAGATTTTCCAGACTGGTCAATTTTCAAAAAGCTGCTCCTGGAATTGCTGGGAAGTTGCACTCGGAGGCTTGTATACCACCACAATGACAAGGTTTTGGTTTTCAATCTTTACCGCCAAAACTTCAACTACATTTGAGGTGTTTAGTAGTTCTGAGCAAATGAATGACTGTGATGTACAGGCCAACCCCTCCCCCCTTGTTGCCTGATTAATTTATCGCATCTGAATAGGTTATAACCTGGAATCTATATTTCGTTGTCATAATGATCCTTTATGTGGGTTTCTGTGAAAGCTGCAAACATTGCATCTGACTCCTTGTGCAGTCCCTTGATGTAAGGAATTTTGTTTGTTGACAGAGTTATACCCTGTATGTTTACAAAGACAAATGTCGTTATATTGATGGATTTTAAGGGAGTTTTATTTGCTGGCTCTAATATCAGTTATTCTGGAGTGGAGGCCAATGACTGTCTCTGCTCCAGAAGTGTTTTCATTTGGTGTAAGAATAGTGCAGAGTGAGGCACAAATTGATAATACAGTTGAATATTAGTGTCGAACATGTAAAGGTAATTAGAAGAAGCATTTGCAAGTCAACATAAGGGAAACTAATTATCAAACTTCAATTAAAATGGTAAATTATGATATTTCATCCAAAATCTAATTCAAATCTTTCAACCGAACCAAAAATACCAATATGGGCTCACTTAACAAGCTTGGAAACGCTGAAGTTATCAGATTCAACACAACACTTAGAAATTATAGCATGAAAAGCAGCTTTTTTTTTGTCAGTTTTCCAATTAAAAGCAAACTGGGACGCACGCAGGTCATGATAATTATGTAAATAAGTTTGAAATAAGCTTAATATACATAAACAACTTTCATATATGAAGGAACATTAAGTTTATGTAACGTAGGATAACCATATAGAGTCAAATACAGAGACTTATTTCTCATCAGAAGAGTTATTCTTCAGTTATTTCACATTTAATTAATAAAATTAACACTTGATAAATGACACAAGCTATCAAGAGATTCTTTTCTGTGAGATAAACGCATCAGCTGACTAAGAGTTTGAAGCCGACCAGAAGAAGCATCTTCCATATATTACACAAAATCCAACAAAATTTATACCAACACCAAAATTTATACCAAGTTCAGTTCCTCGCAACAAGAGCCTTTCACTATTATCAAGGCAATAGAATGCAATAAGGAAAAATAATGTTTTACTACGTTGAGATTAAAAATGTTAAAAGGTAATCTGTTATCTCCATTAATTATAATAACCTTTTCTATGTAGTAGACACCAGTGTTGAAATTCTGAAGGCGATCACAAGTGTGTCCAGCTGTCACACGGAATCAAAATTTAGGAATTACTTATGCAGGATACTGCAGAGGTCACCCACGCAAATACTGTAGTCCCATAAATCTTATCCTTGATGCAACATACCAACGCTGAAAATTTGAAACCAATCGAATAAGGCGTTCACGAATAACAAATGAATATTTGTGATAAAGCAAAGTGAAATATATCCGAGAATGTTGCAAAAAACAGGAAAGTTTCCCTCGTTAAATTTAAACAATATCAGTAATTTACCTTCTATTTAGAATTATCTACAACACTGTAAGAAAAAATCTTTGATATAGAGTTTTGATACAATCCAAGATGATAAAATGGGTAAAAAAAATGGCAGATTGGCACTCTCACAGACCAAAATTAATTAAAATTCTTCCTATTCAGATACACCAGCAATTAAGGTTTGAAGCCGATCAGAAAAGCCATTTTTAGTTATTATACTGTAAACAGTATGTCTAATAATGTATTGTGAAAATGAAATTTACTCTGCTCTAAGTAATTGAAAGTTTAAATTTAATAAAGCCTATTTGCTGTTGTAAGAGTTTGAGATTAAACTTACGGGGCGTCACAGCCTTCATAATTATAGAATGAGTTGTCAATATTTTGAATCATTCTATAGTTTTTTAAAAAAAATAACTGTCACTGTTTATTCAATAAAAGTGGCTAATTGAGCCTTACGCCACTCAGGAAACCTCGCTAGTGATAAAAGTTTGAAGCCTATCAGGTAAGTCATTTTCCAGTCATGGCACGAATGCCGACTCAGTTCTTCTTACTATTATACTACATCAACAAATCTGCCGAATGGCAAATATAACTTTACAGGAATTATCGTAGGCCTAAGATATATAATTATCCTGGCCTAATATACATAATTATCCTGGGCCAAGCTATATAATTATCCTGGGCCTAAGATATATAATTATCCTGGCCTAATATATATAATTATCCTGGACCAAGCTATATAATTATCCTGGGCCTAAGATATATAATTATCCTGGATCTAAGATATATAATTATCCTGGGTCTAAGATATACAATTATCCTGGGCTTAAGATATATAATTATCCTGAGTATAAGATATATAATTATCCTGGGCTTAAGATATATAATTATCCTGGGTCTAAGATAAATAATTATCCTGGGTCTAAGATATATAATTATCCTGGGCCTATGATATATAGTTATCCTGGGTCTAAGATATATAATTATCCTGGGTCTAAGATAAATAATTATCCTGGGTCTAAGATATACAATTATCCTGGGCCTAAGATATATAATTATCCTGGCCTAATATATATAATTATCCTGGGCCAAGCTATATAATTATCCTGGGCCAAGCTATATAATTATCCTGGGCCTAAGATATATAATTATCCTGGATCTAAGATATATAATTATCCTGGGTCTAAGATATATAATTATCCTGACTGGAGACTGAGTCGTCTGGTCAACTTTAAACCTTCACTGCTGGGTACACTGACGGAATCTTCTTGATTTTAGATTGAATAAATTTACACCTGACAGTTTTATTAAACAAATTGGTTACTGTGAAGTAACTGACTTTATTGTATTGTCTTAGGTTAACTGTACTTTATGTGACTTATTTTACCTGAAGACCTTTGTAAAAAATCAATATTTTGTACCGAAAGTCTAAAATTATTTGCTTCCTTTCTTGATAATTTACTTACTTGATTCTTCAACACTGGTCAGTCTCATTTACAGAAGCTCTTGTATTGAATTTTTGTCATCTGTAGGTTCCAAATTGTTTTTAATAGACAAAACTGAGTAAAAATGTTTGAATCAGTTTTTGACTGTCTAATTTGCCATTTTTATTCAAGAAACTGTAATATAAACCATACCCCTGGTGGGGTTAGAGCCCGCGACCAGTCTTAAAACTTCAAAACAACGCGTTAGGACGCAGGGTGGAGCCGTTCAGCGCGCTCAAGAAAAAAATCGAAAAATTATGGAAAATGAGTTATTCATACAGAAAAATAGCTTAACTCTTTGGCAATACAATGGTACAAGAATCAATGTTCTACAACGTTTCTAGTAAGTAAGTAAGTAAGTAAGAAATTATAGTCATTTATATCAGGTATGGTGGCGGCGATGTAGGTAGCGAGTCTGCTCTCAACCCATATATTTTTTTGAATTTTTTCCTTGTTTTTTATCGCTTTTTCTTTGCATTATTCTTTCTAATATAATAATATAATAATTGATTATTTGGCATCATATAAGAGTAGTTGGAGCTTATCAATAGATGTCTAGCCTATCAGGAAGCACCTAGGTACACTCGGCAGTGCTCCCTCTCCAGACGGTGGCAGGTGAAATCACTTCATTATTACGCTTGTATCAGCTTATATATTAACTATACGGCTTATTTATCATTCAGAATTGATCTAATATGATATAATAATCACTATAAATAACAAACAAACATGTTATATACTCTAGACTGAATAAAATAGGCCATAATATAGTGAGTCCACCAGCAATATTTCGATATAAATGAGTTACTCCTCGTCCCCTTGTTCTATTGTTTGGTATGTGAGTGATAGAAAACGGTATTTTGAAGAGGATAACTGCACTATAACATCAGTTTACTAAGAAATACACAGAAAAAAACGCGATTTCCGCGCAGGCCGGCCGACGTTCTAGGCCTATATCTCGGAAGTAACTTATTCACTTATTTCGCTCCATAACTCCATTATTAATAATTGTATTGAAATGATTTTCACAGACAATATAAAACAAAGTGTGTTTGAAATTGAGACATAAAAATTTTTGGAATATCTCAAATATTTTTGATTTTATGGGGGGTAAAAGGCAGATATTTTGGCGAATGCCAAAAATTCTGTCAAATGTATTTTTTTTTAACTTGATAATAAGATATATTAGATGAAATGGCTATGTTAAAATGTCGTGCTAGTTGTATTCTAACAGTTGGGAATGTCGGAAGTGCCACTCGTAGTGCCAATTTGTCAGGTCGTGCTGCCATATATAAAAATTATGTTTATATTTTTTTCTCTGTTGTTTGTTGGCCAATCATACTGAAACTTTGTCACATGCTTCTACATATGCACCTCTAAAAGTACAACAAAAACAAAAAAAATCGGTTGAAAAAAAAAAAAAAAAAAGTCAGAGGTAATGCGTCCTTAGCCACTGGGCCAGCTGGCCCGGTGGCTAACGCGTTGTTCTAGTGTTTTAAGACTACCGGTAGCGAGATCAAACCCAGCTGACTGAGATCTTTCTCTGTATATATAGAGTTATACCACCTTTAAAGAATCAAACCTGCATCAGGAAAAACTCAGGAGGCTTCTTTCCCGAGCTGTTTTAATATTTTCTTCTCCTATCACCCCCTACATGCGATTTTTTTTGAACTTTATTGAAAAGAAAATTCGTTAAAATAATGCATTGAGAAAAACAATATGCATGATTTCTCAGAGCCTACTCATAAAACACTTCATCCACCTCAATGGTGGTGGATCCTCCCCATCCCTCCTGTCCCCCAGCATCATTAGGTCGATTTCTCTTAACCTCTCCTCGCAGGACATGCCCCTTAGCTTAGGGGTGTGACTGGACAGGTGCTAGTGACAGGCTGGGCCATTGTGGCTGGACAGGTGCTAGTGACGGGCTGGGCCAGTGTGACTGGACCGGTGCTAGTGACGGGCTGGGCCAGTGTGACTGAACAGGTGAGGTCCAAAAGGAGCGAGGTGACTGAAATGGGAACATCAGCAGGCAGCGAGGGGACTGAAGGAGGGGATGGAGCTAAGCAGTCATTTGCAGGCCATCAGGATGTCTGGGAGATGATTAAGGAAACAGCAAAGGAGATGCTTAAATCAGATCCAGAGGTACGGAGGGAAAAGAAATGGGAAGAAGAGAGGGAGAAGTCAATAATTATTCATGGGCTTCAGGAGGCTGAAGGGCAGATCTATGATGAAAGAAAACATAGGGAGGAAACAGAGATTAAGTACATCATTGCAATAACAGGAGAGAGGGACATGTCTCAGGTAGAAAATTTTCACAGACTTGGGGGGTATTCGAGGGAAAAAAATCGACCAGTTATATTGACATTCAAGACAGATGTGGTACGGAACAGGATGCTTCAACAGAAACCATTGTTAAAGGACTCTCCAGATTATCAAAATGTGTTCCTTAATCGAGACAGAACACGAAAGGAAAGGGAACAACTGAAAGTGAGAGCAAGACAAAACCAGTTGAAGGAAAAAGAGACAGACCAGGCAATGACAGACAGGAAAGCTCAGCCTTTGGGGGAACATCAAGCACAAATGCTTACAGAAACCTCTCAACCCCTGTCACCACATATCAAACACAGTTGGTTTAGAAAGACACGTAAGCAAACGCTATAACATATTTATTAGAAAACGTTTCGGTCCTGGGACCTTGATCACTTCTAGAAGTGATGAAGGTCCCAGGACCGAAACGTTTTCTAATAAATATGTTATAGTGTTTGCTTACGTGTCTTTCTAAACCAACTTGTCGGTATTTATTACCAAGGTTTATACCATCAAACACAGTAAACAGTAACGAACCTCACTCCATAGCAACCACCCCCCTAAGCACTAATTCCACAATCACAGCAACCTCCCATAATATTCCACCCTGAAACCCAACCAGCACCTTCCTTTTCCATCTCCCAAAATACAGTAATGGAAAGGAAGCTAAAAGTATGGTACACCATTGCAGATGGAATAACAAATAAGAGTGAAGAGTGGCAAGAATGCATTATTGATGCATCACCTGACATCATAGCACTAACAGAGACAAAACTTACAGGGATGATAACAGATGCAATCTTTCCACCTGGATATCAGATTATGAGGAAAGACAGAGAGAACAGAGGAGGAGGAGGAGTAGCATTGTTCATCAAAAACCACTAGAGTTTTGAGGAGATGAGAGGAATGGAAAGAAGGGAAACAGACGACTTCATTGTGGGAACACTTCAGACTGGTGGTCCAAAGGTGATGATAGCAGTGATGTATAACCCACCACTTAACAGCAGGAGAATAAGAGAAGAGTATGATGTGCGCAATAGGGCAATGGTGGATACACTAGCTGAAGTGGCCAGGAGGGCTCATATGGGTAGGACAAAATTGCTTATAATGGTGGATTTCAATCATAAAGAGCCACATGGGGGACCAGAAACATGGAGGGCTAAGATGTTGGAGACTGTATTGGAGAACTTCATGCATCAACATGTTAGGGATACAACCAGAGAGAGAGGAGAGGATGTTGCAGCAAGGCTGGATCTCATATTCACCTTGAATAGTTCAGACATAGGGAATATCACCAACGAAAGACCCCTTGGCGCTAGTGATCATGATGTTCTGAGTTTCGAATATCTTGTAGAGTTAATAGTGGAGAACAAAGAGAGAATCCGAACTTCAAAAAAGGGAACTACATAGGAATGAGAAGTTTTCTGCATGAAGTGCAGTGGGAAAGAGAACTAGATGGAAAGACAGTAAATGAAATTATGGAAATAGTGACCACTAAGTGCAGGGAGGCAGAGGAAAGGTTCATACCAAAGGGCAACAGAAAAAACTGGTAAGACCAGAGTGAGCCCATGGTTTAATTGGAGGTGTAAAGAGGCCACAGCCAAGTGTGCTAGAGCATGGAAAAGGTACAGAAGGCAAAGTACTCAAGAAAACAAGAAGTTGAGAAGAAGAACCAGAACGAATATGCAGGGATAAGGAGAGAGGCCCATAGGCAATACGAGAACGACATAGCATCAAAAGTCAAATCTGAACGAAAGTTGTTATACAGTCACATTAGGAGAAAAACAACAGTGAAGGACCAGGTAATCAGGCTGAGGAGAGAAGAAGCGGAGCTCACGAAGAGAGACCAAGAAGGATGTGATGAACTCAACACAAGATTTAGAGAAGTATTCACAATAGAGTCAGGAATGCTTCCAGCAAACTGTGGAGGTAGGGCGCACTAGCAGGTGCTGGACACAATACACATAACCAAGGTAGAGGTGAAGAAACTGCTAGACGAGCTAGATACCTCAAAGGCGGTGACCCCAGATAACATATCTCCATGGATACTGAGAGAGGGAGCAGAGGAACTGTGTGTGCCGCTGGCGGTAATCTTATTAAATCTATCGAAACTGGGCAGTTACCTGAGGCGTGGAAGACAGCACATGTAGTTCCAATTTATAAGAAAGGAGGAACACAGGCAGCGTTAAACTATAGTCCAGTGTTACTGACTTGTATAGTATGTAAAGTCATGGAAAAGATTATCAGGAGAAGAGTGGTGGAACACATTGAAAAGATTGGGCTCATACATGACAGTCAGCACGGCTTCAGAGATGGGAAATCCTGTGTCACAAATCAACTTGAATTCTACGATAAAGTAACAGAAGTAAGACAGGAGAGAGAGGGATGGGTAGATTGCATCTTTTTGAACTGCAAGAAGGCTTTTGACACAGTACCACCCAAGACACTGGTCAAAAATTAGACGAGCAGGCAGGAATAACAGGGAAAGTACTGCAATTGATAAGGGAATACCTGACAGGAAGGAAACAACGAGTGTTGGTACGTGATGAAGTGTCAGAGAGGGCGCATGTGTTAGTGGGGTTCCACAAGGATCAGTCCTAGGTCCGGTGCTGTTTCTTGTATACGTGAATGACATAGAAGGAATAGATTCACAAGTGTCACTGTTCGCTGATGATGTGAAACTGATGAGGAGAATACAAGTGGGCGAGGATCAGTTAAGATTACAAGGGGATCTGGACAGACTAGAAGTCTGGTCCGACAAATGGCTCCTGGAGTTTAACCCCAGTAAGTGTAAGGTCATGAAGATTAGGGAAGGACACAGAAGACCGCAGACAGCGTACAGATTAGGAAATCTAAAGCTGCAAACGTCAATTAAAGAAAAAGATCTTGGGGAAAACATTATAATGAACATGTCCCATGAGGCACACATCAATCAAATAACTGCTGCAGCATATGGGAGACTGGCAAACCTGAGATTGGAGTTTAGACTTCTGAGTAGAGAGTCATTCACGACATTGTACACCGTGTACGTAAGGCCTGTCCTGGAGTATGCAGCGCCAGGATGGAACTCCTCACCTAGTCAAACACGTCACGAAATTAGAGAAAGTGCAAAAATTTGCAACACGATGAGTCCCGGAACTGAGGGGTATGTCTTATGAGGAGAGGTTAAAGGAATTCAACCTAATGACACTAGAGGATAGGAGGGATACAGGGGACATGATAACAACTTATAAATACTGAGAGGCATTGACAAGGTGGACAGGGATCGAATGTTTCACACATGGGATACAGGAACAAGGAGACACGTTTGGGATGTTAGAGAGTATTTCTTTAACCTTAAAGTTGTCAGGAAGTGGAATAATCTGGAGAGTGAAGTAGTGGAAGCAAGTTCCATAAATAGCTTTAAGAAGAGGTGTGACAAAGATAATGGAGCAGGGAGAGAGTGAGTTAGTATTGACCAGTGAAGAGGCGGGGCCAGGAGCTATGAATCGACCCCTGCAACCACATATAGGTGAGTACACACACACACGCGCACACACACACACACACACACACACACACACACACACACACACACACACACACACACACACACACACACACACACACACACACACCTGTGGAACCTCTTTGGAACCCGAGCACGTCAAGAAATTAGAGAAAGTGCAAAGGTTTGCAACAAGGTTAGTTCCAGAGCTAAGGGGAATGTCCTACGAAGGATATTCCTAAGGGGAATATCCTGACGACACTGGAGGGCATAAGGTTGAGGGGAGACATGATAACAACATACAAAATACTGCGTGGAATGGACAAGGTGGACAGAGACAGTATGTTCCAGAGAGGGGACACAGCAACAAAGGGTCACATTTGGAAGTTGAAGACTCAGACGAGTCACAGAGATGTTAGGAAATATTTCTTCAGTCATAGAGTTGTCAGAAGCTGGAAAAGTCTGGGTAGTGATGTAGTACGACAAAGCTTGTGGAGCAGGGAGAGAGTGGAACTAGTAACGACCAGCAAAGAGGCGGGGCCAGCAGCTGTGAATCGACACCTGCAACCACAGTTAGGTGAGCACACACACACACATGCACTCTAACAAAGATCTTCAACACATCCATTGAAACTGGGCAACTCCCTGAGGTATGGAAGATGGTAAATGTAGTCCCAATTTTTAAAAATGGAGATAGACACGAGGCATTAAACTACAGACCTCTGACACTAACGTGTATAGTATGCAAAGGCAAGGAGAAAATCATCAGGAGGAGAGTGGTGGAGCACCTGGAAAGAAACAATCGAGAAACAGCACGGTTTCAGGGAAGGAAAATCCTGTGTCACAAACCTGCTTTAGTTTTATGATAATGTGACAGAAGTAAGGCATGAGAGAGAGGGGTAGATAGACTGCATTTTCTTGGACCGCAAGGAGGCCTTCGACACAGTTCCTCACAAGAGGTTAATGAAAAAGTTAGATGATCAGGCACACATAACAGGAAAGGCACTGCAATTGTTCAGAGAATACCTGACAGGGAGGCAACAACGAGTCATGGTACGTGATGAGGTGTCAGAGTGGGCTCCTGTGACAAGCGGAGATCCACAGGGGTCAGTCCTAGGACCTGTGCTGTTTTTGGTATATGTGAATGACATAACGGAAGGGACAGACTCAGAAGTGTCCTTGTTTGCAGATGATGTGGAGTTAATGAGAAGAATCAAATCGGCCGAGGATCAGACAGGACTACAAAGAGGCCCGGACAGGTTACAAGCCTGGTCCAGCAACTGGCTCATTGAATTTAACCCTGCAAAATGCAAAGTCATGAAGATCGGGGAAGGGCAAAGAAGACCACAGACACAGTATAGTCTAGGTGGCCAAAGACTGCAAACCTCACTCAAGGAAAAAGACCTGGGGGTGAGTATAATACAGAGCATATCTGAGGCGCACATCAATCAGATAACTGCTGCAGCGTACGGGCGTCTGGCAAACCTAAGGATAGCGTTCCGATACCTCAGTAAGGAATCGTTCAAGACTCTGTACATGATATACGTCAGGCCCATACTGGAGTATGCAGCACTAGTTTGGAATCCACACCTGGTCAAGCACGTCAAGAAATTGGAGAAAGTGGAAAGGTTTGCAACAAGATTAGTCCCAGAGCTACGGGGATTGTTCTACGAAGAAAGGTTAAGGGAAAGTGGCCTGACAACACTGGAGGACAGGAGGGTCATGGGAGACATGATAACGACATATAAAATACTGTGAGGAATAGACATAGTGGACAAACACAGGATGTTCCAGAGATGGGACACAAAAACAAGAGGACACAATTGGAAGTTGAAAATTCAGATGAGTCATCAAAAGGATGTTTGTAAGTATTTCTTCAGTCATAGAGAAGTCAGGCCGTGGAATAGCCTAGAAAGTGACGAAGTGGAACCGGAAACCATACATAGTTTTAAGACGAGGTTTGATAAAGCTCATGGAGCAGAGAGAGAGAGGACCTAGTAGCAGTCAGTGAAGAAGCGGGGCCAGGAGCTATGAATCGACCCCTGCAACCACAAATAGGTGAGTAAAAATAGGTGAGTACAAATAGGTGAGTACACACACACACACACACACACACACACACACACACAGCTTCAGTATATCACACTCCCTCCTCTGTTGCAGTCACACGTGTGTACACGCACTACTAATGTACACAAATGTACACACATTCTCATTCGCATATCTGCACTTTCTGACACAACTGTTAAAAATTAAGTTATATTGTACAGGCAATGATAAGGAAATAATGACGTTCTTAAGTAAAAATATTAACCAAGTTATGAAAAAAAATAATAAGGAATCTAATGATGTAAATGAGTGACAAATGAGACACACTTGTATTAGGTAAGACAAATAGCAAATTACTTTACGAAAGATAAAGAGGCGTCATTAAAGTATTTTTTTTAATAAATCTCTCTCACATTTTCCTTGTCGCATCTTCACTTCTTTATTTAGAGAAAACATTCATAACCCCGTAATCACACTCTTAAATAAATCAATATATAACTCAGGTGAAGAAAATAATATCTTGACACTCAGTGATTCATAACTTGGCCAACAGGTCTTCTTGTTATCTCTCTTGTATATATATCTTTTGTTATTATATTACTATCTCTTATATTTACAACTCTAATATGTTCCTTTACTGTTCGAATATATTAGTGTTTCGTTATTTTGTGTTGTTGCAACTGTGGTGTTGTTGTGTGTTACTGTTCAGTTCTCGTGGGTTCCTTGACTGTTTTCCTGCGCTTTTGTACTGGTTTTATGTATTATTGTAAAAAAAGTAATACAATACCGTGATTGGACGATAATGATCCAAGTCGGACCCAAACATTTTCATCAGTTTCAGTCTCCCATGTGAGAGTTATTTATGTATTGTTCTTGTGTAACAGCATTGTTTTAAAGTTATTGTACTTGTTATCATACTGTTTAGCATATTACTGTTCTTGCGTGTTAGAGTATCATTGTTCTGTGTTACTGTATTGTTATTCCTTGTTACTATAATGTCTGTGTGGTTTACGCTGCTTCTTACTTTACTTTTCATCAAGTTATCATTCCTATATGTTGATGTACTGTTGTTTTATGCTGTATTTTCCCTTAACATCTTCCACAACAGTGTCTCCCGTTTTGACATTCATGTCTCCCAAAACAATTATGTTAACTCTAAATTCCCAAAATCTTCACTTAACACTTCTTAGGATTTATATTCCTCTCTCATCCATTTATAACCCTTATAGAATATTAATAAAAATAACACTTGACGCAACACACGCAAAACTAGCTCTTTGGGAATATAGTTGACTATCATGGTAGTCGTCCATCATGGTAGTCGACCATCATGGTAGTCGACCATCATGGTAGTCGACCATCATGGTAGTCTCGCTCTTTTGACATAAAAAATCACCAGCTGATCCTACAACCTCGCAAATTCACCTCAATACATATGCTTCTTATGTTGCAGTTTTATGCACTTACCTGCTGATATACCGGACAGTTACAACCTTAGCAACAGAAAATGTACTAATAAATTATTATCAACGTGTCGGTTGTCTGAACCATTCATCCAGAAAAATTATTCTCTTTCAAAAATTCGCATGTTTTGTATGTATTACTTGTGCTAAGTTATGTTGATCCGTATATCTTCTGCCCTTGTTAGTTTCTGTCTGGTCTTCATCTTTTAAACTTCGTGTTTCACATCACTCTGTCAGTCAAAGTTCTGACATACACGTTGCCTGGTATACTGTGTCAGTCAGAGTTCTGACGTACACGTTGCCTGGTATACTGTGTCAGTCAGAGTTCTGACATACACGTTGCCTGGTATACTGTGTCAGTCAGAGTTCTGACATACACGTTGCCTGGTATACTGTGTCAGTCAGAGTTCTGACATACACGTTGCCTGGTATACTGTGTCAGTCAGAGTTCTGACATACACGTTGCCTGGTATACTGTGTCAGTCAGAGTTCTGACATACACGTTGCCTGGTATACTGTGTCAGTCAGAGTTCTGACATACACGTTGCCTGGTATACTGTGTCAGTCAGAGTTCTGACATACACGTTGCCTGGTATACTGTGTCAGTCAGAGTTCTGACATACACGTTGCCTGGTATACTGTGTCAGTCATAGTTCTGACATACACGTTGCCTGGTATACTGTGTCAGTCACAGTTCTGACATACACGTTGCCTGGTATACTGTGTCAGTCACAGTTCTGACATACACGTTGCCTGGTATACTGTGTCAGTCAGAGTTCTGACATACACGTTGCCTGGTATACTGTGTCAGTCAGAGTTCTGACATACACGTTGCCTGGTATACTGTGTCAGTCACAGTTCTGACATACACGTTGCCTGGTATACTGTGTCAGTCAGACTTCTGACATACACGTTGCCTGGTATACTGTGTCAGTCAGAGTTCTGACATACACGTTGCCTGGTATACTGTGTCAGTCAGACTTCTGACATACACGTTGCCTGGTATACTGTGTCAGTCATAGATCTGACATACACGTTGCCTGGTATACTGTGTCAGTCACAGTTCTGACATACACGTTGCCTGGTATGCTGTGTCAGTCACAGTTCTGACTTACACGTTGCCTGGTAGACTGTGTCAGTCACAGTTCTGACATACACGTTGCCTGGTATACTGTGTCACTCAGACTTCTGACATACACGTTGTCTGGTATACTGTGTCAGTCAGAGTTCTGACATACACGTTGCCTGGTATACTGTGTCACTCAGACTTCTGACATACACGTTGCCTGGTATACTGTGTCAGTCAGACTTCTGACATACACGTTGCCTGGTATACTGTGTCACTCAGACTTCTGACATACACGTTGCCTGGTATACTGTGTCAGTCAGAGTTCTGGCATACACGTTGCCTGGTATACTGTGTCAGTCAGGGTTCTGACATACACGTTGCCTGGTATACTGTGTCAGTCATAGTTCTGACATACACGTTGCCTGGTATACTGTGTCAGTCACAGTTCTGACATACACGTTGCCTGGTATACTGTGTCAGCCACAGTTCTGACATACATGTTGCCTGGTATACTGTGTCAGTCATAGTTCTGACATACACGTTGCCTGGTATACTGTGTCAGTCACAGTTCTGACATACACGTTGCCTGGTATACTGTGTCAGCCACAGTTCTGACATACATGTTGCCTGGTATACTGTGTCAGTCACAGTTCTGACATACACGTTGCCTGGTATACTGTGTCAGCCACAGTTCTGACATACATGTTGCCTGGTATACTGTGTCAGTCACAGTTCTGATATACACGTTGCCTCACACAAGCATCAGTGAGTATAACTCACTACTTCACACCAGCATCAGGGAGTACAACTCACTACTTCACACAAGCATCAGGGAGTACAACTCACTACCTCACACCAGCAACAGGGAGTACAATTCACTACTTCACACAAGCATCAGGGAGTACAACTCACTACCTCACAGAAGCATCAGGGAGTACAACTCACTACTTCACACCAGCATCAGGGAGTACAACTCACTACCTCACACCAGCATCAGGGAGTACAACTCACTACTTCACACCAGCATCATGGAGTACAACTCACTACTTCACACCAGCATCAGGGAGTACAACTCACTACTTCACACCAGCATCAGGGAGTACAACTCACTACTTCACACCAGCATCATGGAGTACAACTCACTACTTCACACCAGCATCATGGAGTACAACTCACTACTTCACACCAGCATCAGGGAGTACAACTCACTACTTCACACCAGCATCATGGAGTACAACTCACTACTTCACACCAGCATCATGGAGTACAACTCACTACTTCACACCAGCATCAGGGAGTACAACTCACTACCTCACACCAGCATCATGGAGTACAACTCACTACCTCACACCAGCATCATGGAGTACAACTCACTACCTCACACCAGCATCATGGAGTACAACTCACTACCTCACACCAGCATCATGGAGTACAACTCACTACCTCACACCAGCATCATGGAGTACAACTCACTACCTCACACCAGCATCATGGAGTACAACTCACTACTTCACACCAGCATCAGAGAGTACAACTCACTACCTCACATCAGCATCAGAGAGTACAACTCACTACCTCACTCCAGCGTCAGGGAGTACAACTCACTACATCACACTAGCATCAGGGAATCCAACTCACTACATCACACGAACATCAGGGAGTACAACTCACTACATCGCACTAGCATCAGGGAGTACAACTCACTACATCACACGAGCATCAGGGAGTACAACTCACTACATCACACGAGCATCAGGGAGTACAACTCACTACATCACACGAGCATCAGGGAGTACAACTCACTACATCACACGAACATCAGGGAGTACAACTCACTACATCACACGAGCATCAGGGAGTACAACTCACTACATCACACTAGCATCAGGGAGTACAACTCACTACATCACACGAGCATCAGGGAGTACAACTCACTACATCACACGAGCATCAGGGAGTACAACTCACTACATCACACGAGCATCAGGGAGTACAACTCACTACATCACACGAGCATCAGGGAGTACAACTCACTACATCACACGAGCATCAGGGAGTACAACTCGCTAGCACACTACCTCAAGTCCACACAGTGTATGTGTATGCTGTCTACAAAGATGGGAAATTACTCAATTCATTCACATACTAACAACGCCGATAATGTTTAAACGTGTACATGAATGGTATACATTCCAGACAAGATGAAAATTAGACATGGAATCTTAGTTCAGAGGACATCTATATAATCTTCATCACGGCTTCTACAACTACCACTACCACTAACCCATCCCTTGGGTATGACCCGCTTCCACTGGGGAATTCCGCCTACCAGTGACTATGCCCTTATCTGCTACCCGTCCACTCCAGAATCTCTACACATGTGTCTAATTTTCATCTTGTCGGTATTGTATGCCATTCCTGTGCAACTTGTCGGACACTGCGACATCATGGAATCTTGGTCCAGAGCATGTCTACACAACCTTCATCATGGCTACAACAACTACTACTAACACTAACCCATCCCTTGGGTAGGACCTACTTCCACTGGGGAATCCCGCCTACCAGTGACTATGCTTTCGTCTGCTACCCGTCCCTGTCCACCTGTCGCCTAAGCGTCAGCCTCTTTGTCTGTGTCCTTCACTCCAAGGCTGAGGGACTGATTGCCTCATCTTCTGTATATAGTTCTACTGTCTTCAAGTAATGTCCTAGAATCTGTATTGATAAAGCCACTGGATAGTGAAACGTCTACAATAAAGACACCCAGATGTTGCACGTGTCTAATTTTCACAATGTTTCAACCTGTTACAATATATACATTATTATTATTAATGAACGTTCATCAAAATGTAAAGTTCTCTTATGCTGGTAAACGTCAATTATTCTACCGTGTTTCAGTTGTCATCACTTTTCTCCATCAACCCGAAATGTTTGATCTGTCACATCAATTTTAAAAATTAGGTCAATATAAAACAAATGTATGTCTCAGTCGAACGAAAAGAAGTGGTGTAGGAGACTGAAGGTCTGGTGAAGTGGTGTAAGAGACTGAAGGTCTGGTGAAGTGGTGTAAGAGACTGAAGGTCTGGTGAAGTGGTGTAAGAGACTGAAGGTCTGGTGAAGTGGTGTAAGAGACTGAAGGTCTGGTGAAGTGGTGTAAGAGACTGAAGGTCTGGTGAAGTGGTGTAAGAGACTGAAGGTCTGGTGAAGTGGTGTAAGAGACTGAAGGTCTGGTGAAGTGGTGTAGGAGACTGAAGGTCTGGTGAAGTGGTGTAAGAGACTGAAGGTCTGGTGAAGTGGTGTAGGAGACTGAAGGTCTGGTGAAGTGGTGTAAGAGACTGAAGGTCTGGTGAAGTGGTGTAAGAGACTGAAGGTCTGGTGAAGTGGTGTAGGAGACTGAAGGTCTGGTGAAGTGGTGTAGGAGACTGAAGGTCTGGTGAAGTGGTGTAGGAGACAGAAGGTCTGGTGAAGTGGTATAGGAGACTGAAGGTCTGGTGAAGTGGTGTAGGAGACTGAAGGTCTGGTGAAGTGGTGTAGGAGACTGAAGGTCTGGTGAAGTGGTGTAGGAGACTGAAGGTCTGGTGAAATGGTGTAGGAGACTGAAGGTCTGGTGAAGTGGTGTAGGAGACTGAAGGTCTGGTGAAGTGGTGTAGGAGACTGAAGGTCTGTTTGTGACTTGAAAAAGCCCACTGTGTGGGCGAAACGTAGTCAATAAAGGATCACATTATACTGCATATGTGTCTATATTTCCACGACGACTACGTCATGGCAACCTATCACCGCACCGCTGCCAGTGCAAGTATTGCTCACCTATTGTGGTTGCATGTTGTCGGGTTCTGGATTCTGGTCTTGCATCACTGTTAGATACTGGTCACTCACTCCCGCAAGCTATTACCAGAATTATAGTAGAAATAGCATAGATAAGGTGAAGATAGTGTTGACGAGCAGAGCAGTCTAGCGAGGGGCAGTCTAGCGAGGGGCAGTCTAGCGAGGGGCAGTCTAGCGAGGGGCAGTCTAGCGAGGGGCAGTCTAGCGAGGGGCAGTCTAGCGAGGGGCAGTCTAGCGAGGGGTGACGTAGACAATCCTAGAAGCTGAGACAAGCTTAATTTTACAGCCTAGTTACTTTCTGTATTTTATAAGTAGAATTGATAAGTGTTAGAATTAATATTGGTAGTTTTAGAATTACTGGTATTACTACTGGTATTTATTAGCAGTATGAATACTTAGAAGTGGGGGCACGCACACACACACACACACACACACACACACACACACACATACACACACACACACACACACACACACACACATACAC
>NW_027198756.1:0-7500 GCF_038502225.1 Cherax quadricarinatus
TATGATAATATATACTTGGAAAATCCTAGAGGGACTACTCCCAAATCTGCACACGAAAGTCACTCCCTACGAAAGCAAAAGACTCGGCAGGCAATGCAAAATCTCCTCAATGAAAAGCAGGGGTGTCACTAGCACGTTAAGAGACAACACAGTCAGTGTCAGGGACCCATGACTGTTCAACTGCCTCCCAGGATACATAAGGAGGATTACCAATAGAACTCTCACTGGCTTCAAGAAGGCGCTAGACAGACACCGAAAGTCACTACCTGACCATTCGGACTGTGGTTCGTACGTCGGTTTACGTGCAGCCAACAGGAACATCCTGGTTGATCAGGTCCTGATCCACCACGAGGCCTGATCAAGGATCGGACCGCGGGGACGTTGACCCCCGAAAACACTCTCCAGGTATACTCCTGGTATGAAGACGAGGGAATGAAAGAAAGTATTAGCAGTGTATACATCATACTCAAACAAATGAACGGAAAAGTATAGAGAATTGAGCATCAGAGTGAAGAAGAGAATGACGAGGCTAAACAAGATTGCAAAACAATAAAGACAAAGGAAAGTAAAGCGGCGTAACAGTAACCACAACGTTGAGCACAATGAACGGCAGAAATGAGCTAAATGCGTAACAGACAGCGTGAAGTAACTTATGTGAGAAAGAGAGAGAGAGAGAGAGAGGGAGATAGAGAATAATAGCATACTCACAATACCCAGCAAAAGAATGATAGTCAGAAATGTGGAGGGTCGCCTAGAGGGTACTACCTGTGGTGAAGGCAGCAGGTGGAGGCAGTTTACGTGTCAGAGGAGAAGGAAGCAACCAAGGAAGCTAGAGAGAGGGAAGGGAGGGAGAAAGGGCTGGTTAGAGGGGTTTAAAACCTATCTGCCCCACGAAGGCTTTTAAGGCTGCCCTCTAACCTGTTCACCTCCAGTCAAGATTACATTAATACCTACAATAGGGATTAAGGTATACTCAGTGTATACACACTGAAAGAGAGAGATAAAGGGAAGAAAGTAGAAGAAAAATGAGGGAAGGAAACGTGTACATTGCGGTCAATGAGGCAGTGTATTTGTAGATGAATGGTTCAGAGAACCGACATGTTGATAAATTAGACACATGTGCAATTCTTGGGTATCTTTATTGAGGAAACGTTTCGCCACACAGTGTCTTCATCAGTCCATACGTAGGAGAAACTTGAAGAACAGGAGGAGAATGAGGTAATCAGTCCCTCAACCTTGAGTCGATGTGTTCAGTCCATCAATCTTGAATAGTGTAGAGGGTGAGGGAGGCAGTGTAGCGGGTCAAGGAGGCAGTGTAGTAAACTGTTCGTAGGTATCTTAATTCCGAAACGTTTCACCTACACAACAGCTTCTTCAGTCGAGTACAGAAAAGTGAGCAGAAACCCGTAGATACGTGAAAACGATGTCATCAGTCCATCACCCTTGAAGACGTAGTTCTGAGGTGGTCAGTCCCTGAGCCTTCAAGCGAAACATTTTGAAATAAAGAGACCTAATTCTTGCACATATATCTGTTTTAGGGCACAGACAACCTCCCTCCTCCCTAAACAGTCGAAAAATAACAAATTCAGTCATCAGTCAGAGGTCTACTGGGTCAGTCACTAGAAAAAAACATGAATTCCCATGACTTAAGAGTCTCAAAACTCCAGCCCGTCGCGTTAGCCAACGCGACGGGCTGGAGTTTTGAGACTCTATGACCGCGGGTTCAATCCCGGCCGGGGGTATGGTTTATGAATTCCCATGTACGTAAAAGAACACTTCAAATAGAAGTGAGGAAGTCATCTCATGTGTTCCTTGAAAGCTGTTATAGGCGAAAAGTTGCAGCGTGTGAGAACGGTAGATTCTCAAGTTATCCCTTGAATGCCGTCGTGGCGAAACGTTTTAATGTTTATGACCCAAAACAACGAAAAATATAAAAAAAATGTGAGAGACTACAGACATCCTACATAGGTTGTAAGAGAACTACAAAAAAATTACCTGTTATTACCCCTGTGTCCTTCATCTTAGTATACAACTCTCACGTCCACAATCACCTTCATCCAATATTAATGCGTTATAATTACTCGTCCAATCAGCGACTAGGTTCCGACAGTCTTGACCAATCACGTACACTCAGAAGGACAAGTATAAGCACGTTTAAGGACAATCAGGTGTTCCGTGCATGACTGTCAGGACATGAGCCAACCTTCTTGTTGGTTACCAATCAGATACGGAGATGCATAACACATACAGAGACACTCAGATACACATGAAGACAAAGAAAGAGGTGGATACATGCAGTGACACACTGTATCAAACAAATTCTCTTCAAGGACTGACTTCTATATATTTATATATGAATACAGTGGACCCCCGGTTAACGAACTTTTTTCATTCCAGTAGTATGTTCAGGTGCCAGTACTGACCGAATTTTTTCCCATAAGGAATATTGTGATGTAGATTAGTCCATTTCAGACCCCCAAACATACACGTACAAACGCACTTACATAAATACACTTACATAATTGGTCGCATTTGGAGGTGATCGTTAACCGGGGGTCCACTGTACTCTGGTCAAGGATTACTAGAACTTGTCTAGTGGTAGTTATTTTATACATAAGAAGCCAGTATTACCACGTCTATGTTCAAGCACCATTTACCAGTTCACATACACACACTGGATCCATACATAGTTTTAAGATGAAGTATGACAAAGAAAATGGAGCAGGGAGAGAGAGGACCTAGTAGCGACCAGTGAAGAGGCGGGGCCAGGAGCTATGAATCGACTCCTGCAACCATAATTAGGTAAGTATACACACACACACACACACACACACACACACACACACACACACACACACACATCACACATCACACATCACACATCAACACATCCCTGGAAACTGGGCAACTACCTGAGGTATGGAAGACGGCAAATGTAGTTCCCATTTTCAAAAAAGGAGACAGAAAAGAGGCACTAAACTATAGACCTGTGTCATCGACGTGTATAGTATGCAAAATTATGGAGAAGATTATCAGGAGGAGAGTGGTGGAGCACCTGGAGCGGAACAGGAGTATAAATGCCAACCAGCACGGATTCACGGAAGGCAAATCCTGTGTCACAAACCTTCTGGAGTTTTATGATAAAATAACAGAAGTAAGACAAGAGAGAGAGGGGTGGGTTGATTGCATCTTCTTGGACTGCAAGAAGGCCTTTGACACAGTTCCTCACAAGAGATTAGTGCAGAAGCTAGAGCATCAGGCGCATATAACAGGAAGGGCACTGCAATGGATCAGAGAATACCTGACAGGGAGGCAACAACGAGTCATGGTACGTAATGATGTATCACAGTGGGCACCTGTGACGAGCGGGGTCCCACAGGGGTCGGTCCTAGGACCAGTGCTATTTTTGGTATATGTGAACGACATGACGGAAGGGTTAGACTCAAAAGTGTCCCTGTTTGCAGATGATGTGAAGTTAATGAGGAGAATTAAATCTGATGAGGACCAGGCAGGACTTCAAAGAGACCTGGACAGACTGGACACCTGGTCCAGCAAATGGCTTCTCGAATTTAATCCTGCCAAATGCAAAGTCATGAAGATAGGGGAAGGGCACAGAAACCACAGACAGAGTATAGGCTAGGTGGACAAAGACTGCAAACCTCACTCAAGGAGAAAGATCTTGGGGTGAGTATGACACCGAGCATGTCTCCGGAAGCACACATCAATCAGATAACTGCTGCAGCATATGGGCGCCTGGCAAACCTGAGAACAGCATTCCGACACCTTAGTAAGGAATCATTCAAGACACTGTACACCGTGTATGTCAGGCCCATACTGGAGTATGCAGCACCTGTTTGGAACCCGCACTTGATAAAGCACGTCAAGAAACTAGAGAAAGTACAAAGGTTTGCAACAAGGTTAGTTCCAGAGCTAAGGGGAATGTCCTATGAAGAAAGATTAAGGGAAATCGGCCTGACGACACTGGAGGACAGGAGGGTCAGGGGAGACATGATAACGACATATAAAATACTGCGTGGAATAGACAAGGTGGACAAGGACAGGATGTTCCAGGGAGGGGACACAGAAACAAGAGGCCACAATTGGAAGTTGAAGACACAAATGAGTCAGAGAGATAGTAGGAAGTATTTCTTCAGTCATAGAGTTGTAAGGCAGTGGAATAGCCTAGAAAATGACGTAGTGGAGGCAGAAACCATACACAGTTTTATGACGAGGTTTGATAAAGCTCATGGAGCGGGGAGAGAGAGGGCCCAGTAGCAACCGGTGAAGAGGCGGGGCCAGGAGCTAAGACTCGACCCCTGCAACCACAAATAGGTGAGTACAAATAGGTGAGTACACACACACACACACACACACACACACACACACACACACACACACACACACACACACACACACACACACATACACACAGTTCCTCCACAACAGAAGTCAATTATCGTAACCCACGACACAGTAAAAGCCCTGGGAACTTCTTTACACAGTTCCACAATATTAACCAGATATCAGAAGGCATTGTGCAAAAGCTTTAACATCCACCTCAAGACCACAACAGAGAAAAGTCTTCAGTGGAACCCGGATCTAAGAGTTACATTTCCCGTGTTATACCCGGGTTACCTTCCTGTCTGACTGACGAATGCTGCTTCTCAAAGAATACGTCAGAGTTCACCCCAAGGCGGTCTGCTGAGAACAACTATCCACCTCTGTCTAGATAATGAACTGTTGTATGTTAACTAGGGGGCTGAGGCAAGCATAGTTCAAAAGGTTCTTTACCGAGGATTTTGGGTGAAAAATTGCGTATGAGTGTATATTTTGAACAAGATTGAGAATGATACAAGTGACCTCATACTGGGGAAAAGAAATTGTAGGTAATTAAACAAGAGTGATATATTTCGTCCAGTAACTACTAAGACCTTCAGTTATAGGCTGTGTGATCTATACCAGTTACCGATTATTTTTAATGTAATTATAATAACAATAATAATAATAGCAACAACGAAAGCAACAACAATAATAATAATAATAATAATAATAATAATAATAATCTGTATCTATAATGTGAACACAGTGAGAAATCACGTCTTAATTTCTGATAAGTTAATAATAGTTTCACCAGATCTATTATTGCTTTTTTTAGCAAGAGAAAGGAGCAATTAGCTAGAGTGGAGGTTCCAAAAAAAGCCAAAAAAACCCACAAAAATGTGAGAGAGAGAGAGAGAGAGAGAGAGAGAGAGAGAGAGAGAGAGAGAGAGAGAGAGAGAGAGACTGTGGTTATTATGAGAGAGAGAGAGTTAACCCTTAAACTGTCCAAACGTAGATCTACGCTCGCTAGCGTAGCGCTCCGAACGTACATCTACGCTTGGACAGTGACTGTGTGATGACATCTGGAGGAAGAGTCAGGAAGGTGCTTGAATGAGACGCTAGTGCTTGTAACAGGTACTGTTGAAGTAGCTGCTTGACTGTTTGTCTGTTATTGCTACTGTTGTTGTTTTTTATGGTCTCTGTGTTAGTGTTTTGTTATTGTTGTTGTTGCTTGTATTGTTGTTATTATGTTTCTTTAATATTGATTTTGTCCGGGTTTCTCGCTATGTTATTGTTGTCGTTGGCACGATGGTGGTGCTGGTGACGGTGGTGTTGGTGATGGCGTTGGTGGTGATGTTGTTGGTGATGGTGGTGGTGAAGGTGTTGGTGATGGTAGTGGTGAAGGTGTTGGTGATGGTAGTGTTGGTGGTGTTGGTGTTGCTGGTGTTGGTAATGGTGGTGAAGGGGGGTGTTGGTGATGGTGGTAGCACCACAGTGGCAGCAATGGTGATAGGGGTGTAGGACCTTGTGCTGTTGGTGACGGGAGTACCATGACGACAATAGTGGCGCTAAGAGTATTGGTGATAGTGGAGTTTGGTGGTAGTGGTGCTTAGTAATAGTGATGTTTGGTAATAAGACAAACTACCTGTCCCCAGACACATGTAATAAAACCATTACTAAGACCTAAAGATAATAGCAGGTATATTTAAACTTAAAGCTCCACGAACGGTATTATACGTTTTATTCTCTCAAAATCAGCCACATAATCATCACATCACGTGTGGTTTACGGATTTCGTAAAAATCCGAGAGGGGAAAAAATCCCATCACAATTTTAGCATTAGCGAAATCTTCCAGCGGAAAATAAATTAGTGTATTGCCTGTGGAGAAGAATTTGAAGCCTTTCTGATATTGGCCATCAGTCATGGTAACCTACCACCTGCTAACACCTGCTAATACCAGTATTAGTTTTATTCGCAATTCAACTCACACCAATCTTAAATTCAGTAAAAATTAACTTTTCATTTAACTGTGGCTAAATCAGGGCACACGTGTTAATTATCTGAAGTAATGATAGGGAAAGTTAATCAGTTAATCTCCTGTTAGTTATGGACAAGTAAATAATAATATAACACCACTTATTACTTACTTAGTACAAATATTTCCTCCTTAGACCATCTGGATTGACAGTGACGATCTGAAATAAAAATATAAATTATTATTATTATTATTGTTACTATTATTTGTCGATTTTTTTTCTCCTTGCATCATCATTCATTATTCCCCGTGTATAAGGTGTTTTTTTCGTTCTTAGGCATGTCTGTGTGTGTTAGAAGCAACCAAGTGAATGCGAACTTGTGTGTGTGGTTGATGTGGTCGGGTAATCACTAGCCCCGGGTGGCTGCAGGAGAGGCATAGTCAACTGGCCTGTAAACAACTTTCGTGGAGACCAGACGGCAGCTGGAGAGCTTTCATAATCAAGTGTACCGTGTAAGATTATGGAAAATAGAGCTTTTAACACGAACAGATCACGGGGAGTAGAGCTTTTAACAAGTAGGAAGTTGATGGAGAGCTTTCGTAACCAACTGTGCCGTATAAGATTACGAGGAACAGAGCTTCTAACACAAACAGATTACGAAGAGAAGAGCTGTTAAGACAAGCAGATTACGAGGAGCAGAGCTTTTAAGACAAGCAGATTACGAGGAGCAGAGCTTTTAAGACAAGCAGATTGCGTGGAGTAGAACTTTTAAGACAAGCAGATTACGAGGAGCAGAGCTTTTAAGACAAGCAGATTACGAGGAGCAGAGCTTTTAAGACAAGCAGATTACGAGGAGCAGCGCTTTTAAAACAAGCAGATTACGTGGAGTAGAGCTTTTAACACAAGCAGATTACGAGGAGCAGAGCTTTTAACACAAGCAGATTACGGCGAGTAGAGCTTTTAAAAGGAGCCTTCTGCTCGTGTTAAAAGCTCTACTCCCCGATCATGGGAAAAACAAACAGAAACAAGAAATTTAACAGCAGTGAAAGTTCTCTGGAACTGAGAGGACCAGAGACAAGGGGACACGAGAGGGAGCTAAAGGCACAGGTAAATCATAGGGAAGTTAGGAAGTATATCTTTAGTCTCAGAGTAGTTACAAAAGGGGATACGAGTTGAATGAGGAAGTAGTGAGGTGAATTCAAC
>NW_027198756.1:10000-27500 GCF_038502225.1 Cherax quadricarinatus
TACAGCTGACATTTGGAAGAAATGTTGCTTAATAAAGATGACGTTTGCCTTCGTTCAAGACCCCAGTGTTAGAAGTCCCTTCCTTCAAGACCCCAGTGTTAGAAGTCCCTTCCTTGAAAACCCCAGTGTTAGAAGTCCCTTCCTTCAAGACCCCAGTGTTAGAAGTCCCTTCCTTCAAGACCCCAGTGTTAGAAGTCCCTTCCTTCAAGACCCCAGTGTTGAAGTCCCCTTCCTTCAAGACCCCAGTGTTGAAGCCCCTTCCTTCAAGACCCCAAGTGTTAAGTCCCTTCCTTCAAGACCCCAGTGTTGAAGCCCCTTCCTTCAAGACCCCAGTGTTGAAGTCCCTTCCTTCAAGACTCCAGTTTTGAAGCCCCTTCCTTAAGACCCCAGTGTTAGAAGTCCCTTCCTTCAAGACCCCAAGTGTTAGAAGCCCCTTCCTTCAAGACCCCAGTGTTAGAAGCCCCTTCCTTCAAGCCCCAGTCCTTCGTTCAAGACCCCAGTGTTAGAAGTCCCTTCGTTCAAGTCCCCAGTGTTAGAAGTCCCTTCCTTGAAGACCCCAGTGTTAGAAGTCCCTTCCTTCAAGACCCCAGTGTTAGAAGTCCCTTCCTTCAAGACCCCAGTGTTAGAAGTCCCTTCCTTCAAGACCCCAGTGTTAGAAGTCCCTTCCTTCAAGACCCCAGTGTTAGAAGTCCCTTCCTTCAAGACCCCAGTGTTAGAAGTCCCTTCCTTCAAGACCCCAGTGTTAGAAGCCCCTTCCTTCAAGACCCCAGTGTTAGAAGTCCCTTCCTTCAAGACCCCAGTGTTAGAAGCCCCTTCCTTCAAGACCCCAGTGTTAGAAGCCCCTTCCTTCAAGACCCCAGTGTTAGAAGTCCCTTCCTTCAAGACCCCAATGTTAGAAGTCCCTTCCTTCAAGACCCCAGTGTTAGAAGCCCCTTCCTTCAAGACCCCAGTGTTAGAAGCCCCTTCCTTCAAGACCCCAGTGTTAGAAGTCCCTTCCTTCAAGACCCCAGTGTTAGAAGCCCCTTCCTTCAAGACCCCAGTGCTAGAAGCCCCTTCCTTCAAGACCCCAATGTTAGAAGTCCCTTCCTTCAAGACCCCAGTGCTAGAAGCCCCTTCCTTCAAGACCCCAGTGCTAGAAGCCCCTTCCTTCAAGACCCCAGTGCTAGAAGCCCCTTCCTTCAAGACCCCAGTGCTAGAAGTTCCTTCCTTCAAGTCCCCAGTGTTAGAAGTCCCTTCCTTCAAGTCCCCAGTGTTAGAAGTCCCTTTCTTCAAGTCCCCAGTGTTAGAAGTCCCTTCCTTCAAGTCCCCAGTGTTAGAAGTCCCTTCCTTCAAGTCCCCAGTGTTAGAAGTCCCTTCCTTCAAGTCCCCAGTGTTAGAAGTCCCTTCCTTCAAGTCCCCAGTGTTAGAAGTCCCTTCCTTCAAGTCCCCAGTGTTAGAAGTCCCTTCCTTCAAGTCCCCAGTGTTAGAAGTCCCTTCCTTCAAGTCCCCTCGGTCAGGTCAACTAACACATCTTTCAATAAGTCACTTCGAAAGTTAAGATTTTTATTCCTTTATTAACAATAATAGTAATTATTAACAATAATAGAAATTACCTTCCTTTCCACATGTAATGGCGAAAAGTAATTGACTGTTGCAATAATTACATTCTAAGATCCAGTGGAAGAATTGCAACATTTTCATTGCATGCATGGAAGGTCAGCGAATGGCTTGTTTGCATTTGGGAAAATGATTTTTTAAGGGGCGTTCTATTGACGTGGGCGCCAGACCTCGGTACGTTCACCAGACCTCGGTACGTTCACCATCATGATTACTTTCCCCGATGCAAGAACACAATGATGGAGTCTTGCTTGATATAAGAACTTCTTGTATTGTTGATGCTAGTCACCCACTTGGTTCATACTCACACACACACACACACACACACACACACACACACACACACACACACACACACACACACACACACACACACACACACACACACACACACACACACGCAACACTTCTCCCGACCCGACGCAACGGAAGCACAATCGTGGGTACAAGACAAACACTGGCACTGCAACACACAAGGGCGACAAAAAAAATAGCTGAAAAAAAGGCGCTGGAAAACTTGCAAGAAAACAACATAACATAAGACAATGAACAGCTTCGTAACTCCTAACAAACACATGACGCAAGTCTTCCAGAAGCAGTGCGTAACGCGCGTGTGTGTGTGTGTGTGTGTGTGTGTGTGTATGTGTGTGCACACCTGGTTGTGTTTGTAATGGTCGAGTCATAGCTCCTGTCCCCCAATCTCTTAACTCTTACGGGTCTATACCACTGAATCTTGGTCTACATGACCCGAACATTTCCAGTCTTGAGTATGTGGACATTTTTTCCTCCAGTGTTGCTTCACTCTGTTCACTCCACGTCTCACTCTGAGACTGAAAGAAAAACCCCATTTTGCTAGCATCCAAAACCCCAGTGATACATCTCACAGGAGATGTATTACGTCAGCCTAATGGGAACTATTTTCAAGCTTTATAAAGCTCTCCAATCTTTATAAAGCTCTCCAATCTTTATAAAGCTCTCCAATCTTTATAAAGCTCTCCAATCTTTATAAAGCTCTCCAATCTTTATAAAGCTCTCCAATCTTTATAAAGCTCTCCAATCTTTATAAAGCTCTCCAATCTTTATAAAGCTCTCCAATCTTTATAAAGCTCTCCAATCTTTATAAAGCTCTCCAATCTTTATAAAGCTCTCCAATCTTTATAAAGCTCTCCAATCTTTATAAAGCTCTCCAATCTTTATAAAGCTCTCCAATCTTTATAAAGCACTCCAATCTTTATAAAGCTCTGCAGTCTTTACAAAGTTCTCCTTTGAGCGAAGATTTTTTACCACGTAGGCCACTTCATATCTTTTCATCCGTCCGTATGTCTTATGTAGGAGTTCGTCTGCCTGGCGGGTACACTGTTTACATTACCTCTCCTGGTTCTCTCACACTCTCTCTAACAAAATGAACAACTACGGTACGGTAGACATGCACTGACACCCTGAACAATCACTTCTGCCACAGTGGCTGTAAGAACCCACCAATGTATATTGAAAACAACACCTAACATTTCCGAAAAATTGACAATTGTATTATTATTATTGTCTTATTATTATTATTATTATTATTATTATTATTATTATTATTATTATTAGTAGTAGTAGTAGTAGTAGTAGTAGTAGTAGTAGTAGTATTATCTTATAATCATCATTATTATTATTATTATTATTATTATTATTATTATTATTATTATTATCTTATAATCATTATTATTATTATTATTATTACTGCAACAATCGAAACTAAGCGCTAAAACCACAAGGGCCATGCAGCACCGTGACACCAAGATTTTAGTTAAAAACCTGAAAAGGAAAAGGTTTAATCGACTGTTTTTTTTCTTCTTCTTCTTCAGGAATTAGGTTCGATTCAGCCGAGAGAAAAGCGTACGACCGAAACGTCGCTAAAGCGTTTCTATCTCTACGTGCGGGTTACTTGTGTATTGTTCCAGTCGCCGTATTGTGCCTTTTCCTACTACTATATTTTGCACTTGTTTTATACAGTAATGTTGAGTTGTCTCGTGAGGGGGAACTCGAAAAAGATTATTTGGCGAAAGGTATATTGGTTAAAAAACGGATCTTGTTTTATTTATCAAGATTTGCAACAGCAGTGTGTTGCTGTTTTGTTGCATGTGATGGTTGCATAGTTGGGACCAAAACTAGTTAGGTTTCCCCTGTCATATTCCATCATGCAATATGCAGTTCGTATAAGGTGTTGAAATCCGTCTGTATGAGCTGGGAGACTTCAGTAGTGTCTGTCTGAACTGGGAGACTTCAGTAGTGTCTGACCTGGGAGACTTCAGTAGTGTCTGACCTGGGGGACTTCAGTAGTGTCTGAACTGGGAGGCTTCAGTAGTGTCTGACCTGGGAGACTTCAGTAGTATCTGACCTGGGAGACTTCAGTAGTGTCTGACCTGGGGGACTTCAGTAGTGTCTGTCTGAACTGGGAGACTTCAGTAGTGTCTGACCTGGGAGACTTCAGTAGTGTCTGACCCGGGAGACTTCAGTAGTGTCTGACCTGGGAGACTTCAGTAGTGTCTGTCTGAACTGGGAGACTTCAGTAGTGTCTGACCTGGGAGACTTCAGTAGTGTCTGACCTGGGAGACTTCAGTAGTGTCTGACCTGGGGGACTTCAGTAGTGTCTGACCTGGGAGACTTCAGTAGTGTCTGAACTGGGAGGCTTCAGTAGTGTCTGACCTGGGAGACTTCAGTAGTGTCTGACCTGGGAGACTTCAGTAGTGTCTGTCTGAACTGGGAGACTTCAGTAGTGTCTGTCTGAACTGGGAGACTTCAGTAGTGTCTGTCTGAACTGGGAGACTTCAGTAGTGTCTGACCTGGGAGACTTCAGTAGTGTCTGACCTGGGAGACTTCAGTAGTGTCTGAACTGGGAGGCTTCAGTAGTGTCTGACCTGGGAGACTTCAGTAGTGTCTGACCTGGGAGACTTCAGTAGTGTCTGAACTGGGAGGCTTCAGTAGTGTCTGACCTGGGAGACTTCAGTAGTGTCTGACCTGGGAGACTTCAGTAGTGTCTGAACTGGGAGGCTTCAGTAGTGTCTGTCTGAACTGGGAGACTTCAGTAGTGTCTGAACTGGGAGGCTTCAGTAGTGTCTGACCTGGGAGACTTCAGTAGTGTCTGACCTGGGAGACTTCAGTAGTGTCTGAACTGGGAGACTTCAGTAGTGTCTGACCTGGGAGACTTCAGTAGTGTCTGTCTGAACTGGGAGACTTCAGTAGTGTCTGACCTGGGAGACTTCAGTAGTGTCTGACCTGGGAGACTTCAGTAGTGTCTGACCTGGGAGACTTCAGTAGTGTCTGACCTGGGAGACTTCAGTAGTGTCTGAACTGGGAGGCTTCAGTAGTGTCTGACCTGGGAGACTTCAGTAGTGTCTGAACTGGGAGACTTCAGTAGTGTCTGAATTGGAAGGCTTCAGTGGTGTCTGACGTGGGAGACTTCAGTAGTGTCTGTCTGAGCTGGGAGACTTCAGTAGTGTAACTCAGAGCTGGGAGACTTCAGTAAGGTAACGAGGCTATCGTTAATCATACCACTGAAGGCTCATCAACTAGGGGAGCTTTGAGAGATTCGTTCCAGCAGAACTGGAGACACTATCCCCTGGAAGGGTGGTGAGAAGGAGGGTGGAGAGAAATAATATAATACAGAGTAGACGAGAGAGTATATGGAAAACCAGAAGTGAGAACAGAGGAAGAATAAGTAGGTGAGAGACAAGAAGGCGAGAGGTATGGAAAGTGTCGAGGTTTAGTCCAGCTGCTGAGAGAGAGAGAGAGAGAGAGAGACGTGGGAGGGAGAGGGAGAGAGAGAGAGAGAGAGGTGGGAGGGAGAGAATACAGTGTCAACAATCATTTTCAATTAACACGCAGCCCTGAAATCACAAACTTTCGTCCTGGCCATTATTGTGGAAGTGGCCAAGAGTATATGTAGCCATGGGCTTGGCTTGCAGTCCCTGACGTAAGCATGGGCGTGGTCGTGGCTCTGAATCGTGGAGGCAGGAATGTGTGTGTAAGTGGAAACCTGTTTACTTACAGGTTACATTCCAGACCAGCATGTGTGAAAGAGTAAAATAGCTACACACACACACACACACACACATACACACACACACACACACACACAAACACACACGGCTCTAAGAGCAGGTAGGAAGTGGACCTAGGAGCGACAAACAAAGAGGCGGGGCCAGGAGATGCGAATCGACCCCTGCAACCACAAATAGGTGAGTACACACACACACACACGATGTTATGACAACAAAAATGAGCATATTATTGGGAGTGGCACAATTGGAATTTCAGAAGGAAAATACCCACACTGGCTCAACATTACCCTCACAATGTCCAGCCAGTCTGTCTCATGCCCCAGAATTAACTGACTCGATGAATTCTTATCATTTTTTCTTCTCTCGATCTGAAATTGCAGTACTGTGATTCATGTGGCAGAGGTCAGTCAGATCATGGACTCTTAATACGTGGGTAGGACTGGAATTTAACACCTGACATACTGGAGGAGTGTGGACTGCATACCAGACTTGAGACACCTCCGTGTGTGAAAGGCAGGTGAAGGCCGATGCTGGAAGATATTGCATACCTAGGAAATACAGCAAGCTCTTTTTTTTTAATTACTCTATATACTGCATAAAAAACAAGGGACGGGTGAGGAATGAACTAGCGGCAAGTATTTTGGCTTTGAGGGGATTTGAGCCCAAGTTCGTCAGGGACAAGCTGGCAGGAGATTCATCTATAAAAACTTGCATTTGTGGTCACAGTGGTGGCCTGTGCTAACCTCTCTATGGTGTATAAATATACCTAGTTGGATGAATCTTATTGTAGCCAGCTGGCCCAGTGGCTTACGCGCAGGCCTGGACTTTTACTATTAACTTGCCATGAGTTCTAACCCCACCTGTTAGTTTGTAATCGTGTCTTACGATTTTGTGAGCTATAAACTGCATTTATTTAGCAAATGCAAGGGTCAGAGTCCATCCATAAAACTGAATGGCAGGCATTATGACGCATTTAGTCTAACGCACGTACTCTAAAGCATGTACTCTAAAGCACGTATTCTAAAGCATATACTCTAAAGCGCGTACTCAAAAATCACGTACTCTAAAGTAGCGAATCACTTTTGCTTGAGTGAGTATCTGCCTGACCATACACGACCTACGTGAGATCTCTCTCACGACAGTTCACGTTCACGCAACTTTCTCCCGGCGGCAGAGAAGTGCCTCCAGCTGCCGTCTTCACGAACCCTTCACGAAAGTTACATTTCAAGTGTTATAACCAAGTTAATCATTTAGGTGTAAAATGAAAACATTATTTAGATAGAAGTGTGACTGCAAATGTTGGGAAAATTAGATATTTATGAATTTGTAAATACTGGGATGGTTACGAAAATTTTATGTAAATTTGTCCAGTAGGTTGGCAGAACAAGCTCTAGCTCCTGGTTCACCTTTGCAATCCCATTCAATCCCCGTCGTGTCAATTTTTTAGCCTTTGCTTTCTACTGTGCCATTGTGCGCCTAAACAATTACAAAGGTGCACCATAAGCGTATGAAATTTATTTACCAAATATAGGTGTAAAACAAAGATATAAGCACACACACACACAAACACACACACACACACACACACACACACACACACACACACACACACACACACACACACACACACACACACACACACGCACGGCTATGGATGAATCCTGCAGGATCCATAAATAGTTTTAAGAAGAGGTATGATACAGCTCATGGAGCAAGGAAAGAGTGGACCTAGTAGCGACCAGCGAAGAGGCGGGGCCAGGAGCTACATCTCGACCCCTGCAACCACAGATAGGTGAGTACAAATAGATGTTCACACACACACACACACACACACACACACACACACACACACACACACACACACACACACACACACACACACACACAGAAAATAGACAGATACAGTAACAATGCCAGAAACATACCTAAATCAAGAGACATAGGAACGTAGAGGCAGAAGTTCGGAATTCCTCTGGACGCGCTAATTTACCAGACGGGAACCTCCTTGCTCACTCCTGGCCGGTGTGCTGACGTCTTAATGTTACCGTCTTGCAATACATTATGTGTGCGTCCGTGGTCTTGGTGTCATCGTGTGAGTCTTGGGTCCCATTGTCAGGTGTGAGAGCTACAATGACGCTCTCTTCCATGAATGTGTCTCATTATACGCTCCGGTAGTTGTGTGTGTGTGTGTGTGTGTGTGTGTGTGTGTGTGTGTGTGTGTGTGTGTGTGTGTGTGTGTGTGTGTGTGTGTGTATGTGTTTATATGTGTGTGTGTGTGTGTGTGTGTGTGTGTGATCTACTATTTTTACTGTTATATATTAATTTATACCTTTATAAATAATTTTTATATACAGTTTTCGTAACCTTACTTGTATTAGCAACTTTATAAATGTCTATAATATTATGTAACTTTCCTAGAGTCCGTTTGTTTGTTTGTCTGTTTGTTTGTCTGTTTGTTTGTCTGTTTGTTTGTCTGTCTGTCTTAAAAACCTTGATCAGCGTGCTGAAACCTTAACAATAGCATAAAAAAACACATAAATTCAAACAGTGAATAAATCAGGCAGTGAAACTCACACAGTGATGTGTGAGGCTGAGGAAATCCTGCTGAGGGAGTCCTGCTGAGGGAGTCCTGCTGAGGGAGTCCTACTGACGGAGTCCTGCTGAGGGAGTCCTGCTGAGGGAGTCCTACTGACGGATTCCTGCTGAGGGAGTCCTGCTGAGGGAGTCCTGCTGGGGGAGTCCTGCTGAGGAAGTCCTGTTGAGGGAGTCCTGCTGAGGGACTCCTGCTGAGGGACTCCTGCTGAGGGAGTCCTGCTGAGGGACTCCTGCTCACCATCGTCTCCATACACTGAGTCAGTCACAGGGGACTCCATGAATATGCATCTTATGTTTTCAGGTAACTACCTGCTTCCTGTAGTCTAGTACAGCAGGTGTTGCCATGCACGGCCCGCGGGCCACAGCCAGCCCACCACTGTGTCCAATGACTGAGGACAATTTCTGGTGTCTCCAGTGTAGGAAAGATTCGATTTGTGACAATCTAAAATGCTTGTAAATAAATTATCTCCAGTGATAGGGTGGTTCTGTAGGGAGGCCTGGTCGTGGACTGGGCCACGGGGGCGTTGATCCCCGGAATGCCCTCCAGGTAGGTAGATAACCCTGGCTGTCAGACTCGGCACCAACCCTCAGAATCAGTGAACTACAACTCATTCGTGATTCTGATGAACACTGTCTCTGGGTTCGTGCTGAACATCGTCTCACTGGTGTTGTCATGGTGCGTTTACGTGCTGGGATACCCAGATGGCAGCACGTCTGTTTTGGTTATACCTGGTGGACATTTCCAGTTGCCCTTGGGGTCTCATGAAGGATGGTGCGGTTGATCACTTTCCACTATACTGTCCAAGGTTTTACTCTGACAGTAGAGTCCGCCTTTATATAGCTTAAAAAACGGGGAATTCGACATACTGCGATTCCATTCCTTCTCAACGGTACTAGTAGCCACCCCGGCAGTCGTGGTCATAATCTACGTGCTACATATTCCTTCCAAGTGAGGGTTTAAACACCAGACTTCTTGGAACATGAGCGCTATATCTTCAAGTTTCCAAACACCTAACCATTGAGAGACACCTCCATGTTTATATTATAAGATATCCGAGATTTTGAAGTTGTATCCACGTTCTGCATCGACTAAATGCGACGGAATAAGCCGTCGCAACCCTTAAAACACAGCAACACCACCACCTCGACACGTCGCAGCCCTTAAAACACAACAACAACAACAGCAACACCTGTCTCCCACCTAGACATCGTAAGTACCTGGTCGAGTGTGAGGTTCTCACAGTCACAGTAATGTGAAAATGTCTGCTCAATGATTTGTTGCTCTTTATCATAATTATTAACCAATGGCAGTAATGTATTTTAATTTTATCTATGTGCAAGTGGAATGCATGAATTTCAGCTAATAAAACGTATAATAATAATAATAATAATAATAATAATAATAATAATAATAATAATAATAATAAAAACGATACAGTATTATAAATAATATTTATTTTTACTATTATTATTGAGAAAGAGAGAGAGAGAGAGAGAGAGAGAGAGAGAGAGCAAGGTATAATTACCCCCTTTGAACACTGAAGAGTTAATTACAAGGTTAATTACCTCACCAGACACTTACCACACGGCAGTAACTTCAAGATTTATTCCCCTAGCTGGTAATTAGTACTTAACTTGTGACGGCACTTACGTACTCACATGTGTTTACATCTAGATGTTTTTACGATAAATTAGACACATGTGCAACACTTAGGTATCTTTATTGGGGAAACGTTTCGCCACGTGGTACCTTCATCAGTCCGATACAAAAAAGAATGGTTGAAGGTCAGAAGGAATTTGAGGTAATCAGTCCCTCAGCCTAGATTCGATCATACCTCATCCAGAAGCTGCGAGTGTTAGTTCTGGGAGGTACTGGCTTGTCAATAGAGTTGTAGATGAGTGGAACAAACTCCCAGGTAGTGTCACCGAGGGAAGAATTATGGGTAACTTTAGAAATAGATTGGACGGCACATGAGTGGGTGTGAGTTGGACTTGTCTAGCAGGGGTCAGTAGGTATGGGTCAAATGCTGTCTCCCCATACAACGTTCTACCCAGGTCAGCAGCTATGTAGTTTTTCTAATCTGCATTATTCATGTTAACCTATCGTAACCTAACCTAACCTAACCTAACCTAAAGTAACGTAACCTAACCTAAAGTAACGTAACCTAACCTAAAGTAACGTAACCTAACCTAACCTAACCTAATCTTCTAATCTAACCTATTAAATGCAATGGCTTCATATTATCGTCAACGGGACATGAGATAGATAAATAGATAGACAGACAGATAGATAGATAGATAGATAGACAGAGAGAGAGAGAGAGAGAGAGAGAGAGAGAGAGAGAGAGAGAGAGAGAGAGAGAGATGGGATATATGGTGACCTTCTTTAGTTACTTTCTCCCTTGCTGGTGACCTTAGTACTAGGTCACCTTAACGAGAACAAAGAAGACCTTATTTGTCCAGTGTCACATATAACAATCGAACATTAGGTGACAAGAGGGTCACCTAATTTCGGTACTACATACTGTCATAGGTACGTTCAGTTAGGTGACCGTGAGCTGATGTTAGCAATGTTCAGTTGACCTCTAATTGATGGTGCGAGTTGATGACTAAGGCATTTCACCTACACAGTAGGTTCCATCAGTCAAATATAGAAGTGACTAAAAGTGGAGACTGCAGAAGCAGTGGGTTGTAAAGATGGTGTGATCAGTCCCTCAGTCTTGAAGACGTTGTTTAGAGGTTATCAGTCCCTCAGCCTGGGGCAGTGTTCCGCTAGAACTGTTATCCTACCTCAGCTCATATCAAAACCCAGCTCTATCTCGAGTATACTACCACCTCCAGGATGCCACCCACAGCAGCTGACTAACACCCAGGTTACCTACTTACTGCTAGGTGAACGAGGACAGCAGGTGTAGGTAGAAGACTTGCCCATACCTCTCCACTCACCCAGAGAATTGATAAAGCTGACCCCTCAAAGCTCTCCACCGCTAGAGCTCTATCTCCTGGTCTCTGAAATTCCTTCCACTGGCAGACAGAGGTAAGTGGCTGCGAGCAGCTCTAGGCTCTATCTGTTACGGTCATCTGGTCTGCTTTAAGGAGAAAGTTTGCTGACTTTCACCTAGTTCGTGCCTTTGCTTTATTCTAATTCTTCTTATTATTCCTCTTTATCAAGTACTTTAGTCTTTCTTACATTCATCACCGCTACTTTCTTGTGCAATATTCACTCCGAGGAATGTGAAAGCTCCTCTGTGTGGAGCTTTATTAAGTTTGTGTGAGTGTGGAGCTTTATTAAGTTATGTTTGTGTGTGTGTGTGTCAGTGTGGAGCTTTATAAAGCTACGTTTCTCTGTGGAGAGCTTTATCAAGTCATGTTTGTCTGTGTGGAGCTTTATCAAGTCATGCTTCTCTTTCAGTGTAGAGCTTTAGCAAGCTGTGCTTCGCTCTGAGCCCAGCTCTACTGAAGTCAGTCTCACTTTCCAGCTCTGAGGTGTGGCCAGCTCCACTTTCCTCAACACCTTGCCTTACTCTTGGGAAATCTTGGCCCTCTCCACCACCACATTTCCCCAACATTCTCCTCAACCACATCTTCACATCATGTATCACCACCATCCACCACTGACCATCTCCACCCCCCTGGTGATGATAATGGTGGTGGTGGTGACAGCAGTGTAGGTTACGTAGCCAGCTCTGAGGTGTAGCTAGCTCTGAGGTGTGGCCAGCTCTGAGGTGTAGCCAGCTCTGAGGTGTGGTCAGCTCTGGGGTATGGCCAGCTCTAAGGTGTAGCCAGCTCTGAGGTGTAGCCAGCTCTGAGGTGTGGCCAGCTCTGAGGTGTGGCCAGCTCTGAGGTGTAGCCAGCTCAGAGGTGTGGTCAGCTCTGAGGTGTGGCCAGCTCTGAGGTGTAGCCAGTTCTGAGGTGTGGCCAGCTCTGAGGTGTAGCCAGCTCTGAGGTGTGGCCAGCTCTGAGGTGTGGCCAGCTCAGAGGTGTAGCCAGCTCTGAGGTGTGGCCAGCTCTGAGGTGTAGCAAACTCTGAGGTGTAGCCAGCTCTGAGGTGTGGCCAGCTCAGAGGTGTAGCCAGCTCTGAGGTGTAGCCAGCTCTGAGGTGTGGCCAGCTCTGAGGTGTGGCCAGCTCTGAGGTGTGGCCAGCTCTGAGGTGTGGCCAGCTCTGAGGTGTGGTCAGCTCTGAGGTGTGGCCAGCTCTGAGGTGTGGCCAGCTCTGAGGTGTGGCCAGCTCTGAGGTGTGGTCAGCTCTGAGGTGTGGCCAGCTCTGAGGTGTAGCCAGCTCTGAGGTGTGGCCAGCTCTGAGGTGTGGCCAGCTCTGAGGTGTGGCCAGCTCCACTTTCCTCAACACCTTGCCTTACTCTTGGGAAATCTTGGCCCTCTCCACCACCACATTTCCCCAACATTCTCCTCAACCACTTCTTCACATCATGTATCACCACCATCCACCACTGACCATCTCCACCCCCCTGGTGATGATAATGGTGGTGGTGGTGACAGCAGTGTAGGTTACGTGTGTGTGTGTGTGTGTGTGTGTGTGTGTGTGTGTGTGTGTGTGTGTGTGTGTGTGTGTGTGTGTGTGTGTGTGTGTGTGTGTGTGTGTGTGTGTGTTCAGTCCTAGCTGACATCAGTGACATAAAATTAGGTGTTTTGTCCCAGGATGCGACCCACACCAGTCAACTAACACCCAGGTACACATTTTATAATGATGGGTGAACAGGGACAGCAGATGTCTTATGGAAATACATCCCTAATGACTTATGTTTTCCAGCCGTACCGGAAATTTGAACTCCGGACCTCAGTGTGTGAGGTGAGTGCGCCAGCGATCGAGCTACGGGACACTACGTGTCAAGAATAAATTCTTTCCTACCCAAACTCTCTGCCGCACCTGGGCCGCACCTTCCACTCTCCTCATTCCCCCCTCTAATTAGTCTCCTATCACTTTCAGTACGATAGGACATGCAGTAGGACATGCAACATAACATGCAGGGAGACATGCAACATAATATGCAGTGTGACATGCAATAAGGATGCATTTTCCTTGTTCATCACCAGTCAAGAATACTTAAAAATATCTAAAAACAGAGATGATACACCGCTGCAAGATTATACACATTGCACCTCTCAGTGTATATATATATCATGATATATTTATCAGAATATATACAAATTTTGATGCTCGGATATTTTATTCTGCTAAAATAACGTAATTCAGAAAGTTATATATAAATGCAAATATTTACGTTGTGTACAAGTTTTTTTTAGCCAAAATTTTAATTGCTGACGGACTTGAGTCCTGGAGGTACAGAGCTTGTACTCTGATGAAGGATGGTTGAGGATGTTACAGTGCTGGAGGTGGGAAGTTCAGTACCTGCACTTTATGTCAGCACATTTCTGACAAAACAGTGATTGAATGAATAATGGTAAATGTGTTTCCTCTTTTTATAGAGTGAAATTGCCTCGGTGATTGAGAGAGAGAGAGAGAGAGAGAGAGAGAGAGAGAGAGAGAGAGCAGTTGCTGCTTTAAAAAAATTAGGTACTTGAGAAATAAGAACAAGGCATCAGTGTACCTATTTAGGTCGAGAATTTGTGAACAATTTTCTCAATTTAGTCATGATGTATTTATCCCGACCACAAAATACAAAGGTGCGTCTGCGTCTTCTGGGACGAGGAAGATGAGGAGGAAGAACAGGAGGAGGAGGAGGAGGGAGAAGAGGAAGAGAAGAAACAGCTGTAGGATGCAAATTGTTAATACATGTGTAATAGATCATACTTGTTAATAATAATAATAATAATAATAATAATAATAATAATAATAATAATAATAATAATAATAATAATAATAATAATAAGGTATACGACGCTAACCATTAAGTTCGCTATGAGAAAAAGTGCAAAAAAAAAAAAAAATTATGGAAATTGAACGTCAAAATACAACTTGATTCGCATTTGTTTATTTTTTGTTGACGATTAAAATTTTATATGTTTGTGCCCCCTGGCAGTGAGGAACACCTGAGCTGTGGCAACAACAACAGTGACAACAACAACAGTGACAACAACAACAGTGACAACAACAGTGACAACAACAACAGTGACAACAACAACAGTGACAACAACAACAGTGACAACAACAACAGTGACAACAACAACAGTGGCAACAACAACAGTGACAACAACAACAGTGACAACAACAACAGTGACAACAACAACAGTGACAACAACAACAGTGACAACAACAACAGTGACAACAACAACAGTGACAACAACAACAGTGACAACAACAACAGTGACAACAACAACAGTGACAACAACAACAGTGACAACAACAACAGTGACAACAACAACAGTGACAACAACAACAGTGACAACAACAACAGTGACAACAACAACAGTGACAACAACAACAGTGATGACAACAACAGTTGATGACAACAACAGTTGATGACAACAACAGTTGATGACAACAACAGTTGATGACAACAACAGTTGATGACAACAACAGTTGATGACAACAACAGTTGATGACAACAACAACAGTGACAACAGCAGTAACAACAACAACAGTGAGCAAGTGACAACAACAACAGTGACAACAACAGCAGTGACAACAGCAGTAACAACAACAACAGTGACAACAACAACAGTGACAACAACAACAGTGACAACAACAACAGTGACAACAACAACAGTGACAACAACAACAGTGACAACAACAACAGTGACAACAACAACAGTGACAACAACAACAGTGACAACAACAACAGTGACAACAACAACAGTGACAACAACAACAGTGACAACAACAACAGTGACAACAACAGCAGTGACAACAACAACAGTGACAACAACAACAGTGACAACAACAACAGTGACAACAACAACAGTGACAACAACAACAGTGACAACAACAACAGTGACAACAACAACAGTGACAACAACAACAGTGACAACAACAGCAGTGACAACAACAACAGTGACAACAACAGCAGTGACAACAACAACAGTGACAACAACAGCAGTGACAACAACAACAGTGACAACAACAACAGTGACAACAACAACAGTGACAACAACAGCAGTGACAACAACAACAGTGACAACAACAACAGTGACAACAACAACAGTGACAACAACAGCAGTGACAACAACAACAGTGACAACAACAACAGTGACAACAACAACAGTGACAACAACAGCAGTGACAACAACAACAGTGACAACAACAGTAACAACAACAGTGACAACAACAGTAGTGACAACAACAGCAGTGACAACAACAGTAGTGACAACAACAACAGTAACAACAGTAGTGACAACAACAGCAGTGACAACAACAGTAGTGACAACAACAGCAGTGACAACAACAGTGACAACAACAGCAGTGACAACAACAACAGTGACAACAACAACAGTGACAACAACAACAGTGACAACAACAACAGTGACAACAACAACAGTGACAACAACAACAGTGACAACAACAACAGTGACAACAACAACAGTGACAACAACAACAGTGACAACAACAACAGTGACAACAACAGTGACAACAACAACAGTGACAACAACAACAGTGACAACAACAACAGTGACAACAACAGCAGTGACAACAACAACAGTGACAACAAAAACAGTGACAACAACAGCAGTGACAACAACAACAGTGACAACAACAACGCCAGCAGAGATAGCAGCAGCAACAACAACAGAAACAACAACAGCAGTGACAACAGCAACACCAGCAGAAGTAACAGCAGCAACAACAACAACAGAAACAACAACAGCAGTGACAACAGCAACACCAGCAGAGGTAACAGCAGCAGCAACAACAACAGAAACAACAACAGCAGTGACAACAGCAACACCAGCAGAAGTAACAGCAGCAACAACAACAACAGAAACAACAACAGCAGTGACAACAGCAACACCAGCAGAGGTAACAGCAGCAGCAACAACAAAAGAAACAACAACAGCAGTGACAACAGCAACAACAGCAGAGATAACAGCAGCAGCAAAAAGAGCAGAAACAATAGCAACAACAACAACAGCAATACCAGCAGCAGCAGCAACCCCGTCAATCCCAGCAACAATAGGAACACCAACAGAAACAACAACAGAAGTGCATCTCCTGTTGAAAATTACACAACAGATTGTCTATCAAGGTTCAGACCTCAACAGAAGTTGCGAAATGAACTGTGACGCTTAGAGATCACTGCTGGCACTGTACGATGGCACTAATGACCCTCCCATTATGGTGCCACTCATGGTAACAACTGTAACAGAAAACACTGGTGCTAATGTCTGTGGCTGACTTCAGGAGACATGATGTCTGTGGCTGAGCTTTAATTTCTAAATCCGCCAATTATTATTTTTATTTTATTATTATTATTATTATTATTATTATTATTATTATTATTATTATTATTATTACGTATTTTTATTAAATTTGCTACAAGCGTTAAATTCATATGTATCATTCAGCACAGGTATTGGTTGGTTGAGGCTCGATCCTCCGTCTATATGCGTACGTGGCCGTGACCGTGGAAGTGATTCAGTTTATCCCCGGAAGCTGAGGATGCTTGGTGAGATTAGACTCATTACTCGCGTTTATCTTATTATGTGAGCACACCCACAGCATCTCTCTCTCTCTCTCTCTCTCTCTCTCTCTCTCTTTCTCAATCTATCTATCTGGTGTTGGAGGAGGTGGAGAGTGTGTTGCTGTTGTTGTTAACGGTGGCAATTGTTAACATCTGCTATAAGTGTTAACAATTTCCTGGATCATCACTCCCGCGCCCCGGGTTGAACCCGGGTGGTCAACCCAGCCTTCCTACCTGTACGTAAGTTACCTGTAGTCGCTTCCCGGGGGACGAATCACGTTCAACCCCTTCTTCCCTGTCCAATACCAGGGCTTCTGGCTGCTAAGTGTTTACAGAATGTAAATAAGTGTAAAAAAATATTCTCTCCCCTCCCATCTTCCGTGTTTACACCACGGAATGAAAAATAACCAGTAATCCCGCCAGAGTGCAAAACGTTTAACAGACTTCCGTTTCACATTCGTTTGACAGAGCGAACGCGCTGGCAGGAAGGTGCGTCAAACGGGAGGTGGAACGTGAGGGGTCGGAACGTGGTATTTAATATCGATTTTTTTTTTCATTGAAATTGCTGGTGGAGGTGATGAACGTGGGGTGAGGGAGGTAGTCCTTAGGAGGGAGAGAGAGAGGGAGGGAGAGAGAGAGAGAGAGAGAGAGAGAGAGAGAGAGAGAGAG
>NW_027198756.1:30000-39973 GCF_038502225.1 Cherax quadricarinatus
CATGTAGCACCATGTACTCTCATGTAGCATCATGTACTCTCATGTAGCACCATGTACTCTCATGTAGCATCATGTACTCTCATGTAGCACCATGTACTCTCATGTAGCACCATGTACTCTCATGTAGCACCATGTACTCTCATGTAGCACCATGTACTCTCATGTAGCACCATGTACTCTCATGTAGCACCATGTACTCTCATGTAGCACCATGTACTCTCATGTAGCATCATGTACTCTCATGTAGCACCATGTACTCTCATGTAGCATCATGTACTCTCATGTAGCACCATGTACTCTCATGCACATTTCCATGTACTCTCATGTAGCATCATGTACTCTCATGTAGCACCATGTACTCTCATGTAGCATCATGTACTCTCATGTACACCATGTACTCTCATGTAGCACCATGTACTCTCATGTAGCATCATGTACTCTCATACTAGCACCATGTACTCTCATGTAGCACCATGTACTCTCATGTAGCATCATGTACTCTCATGTAGCATCATGTACTCTCATGTAGCACCATGTACTCTCATGCTAGCATCATGTACTCTCATGTAGCATCATGTACTCTCATGTAGCACCATGTCTCTCATGTAGCACCATATGCTCTCATGTAGCACCATGTACTCTCATGTAGCATCATGTACTCTCATGTAGCACCATGTACTCTCATGTAGCACCATGTACTCTCATGTAGCACCATGTACTCTCATGTAGCACCATGTACTCTCATGTAGCACCATGTACTCTCATGTAGCATCATGTACTCTCATGTAGCACCATGTACTCTCATGTAGCACCATGTACTCTCATGTAGCACCATGTACTCTCTTATAGCATCATGTACTCTCATGTAGCACCATGTACTCTCATGTACACCATGTACTCTCATGTAGCACCATGTACTCTCATGTAGCATCATGTACTCTCATGTAGCACCATGTACTCTCATGTAGCACCATGTACTCTCATGTAGCACCATGTACTCTCATGTAGCACCATGTACTCTCATGTAGCACCATGTACTCTCATGTAGCACCATGTACTCTCATGTAGCACCATGTACTCTCATGTAGCACCATGTACTCTCATGTAGCACCATGTACTCTCATGTAGCACCATGTACTCTCATGTAGCACCATGTACTCTCATGTAGCACCATGTACTCTCATGTAGCACCATGTACTCTCATAAAGCACCGTGTACTCTCATGTAGCACCATGTACTCTCATGTAGCACCATGTACTCTCATGTAGCACCATGTACTCTCATAAAGCACCGTGTACTCTCATGTAGCACCATGTACTCTCATGTAGCACCATGTACTCTCATGAAGCACCATGTACTCTCATGTAGCACCATGTACTCTCACGTACTCCCTGTAAGACTCTAAGTTCCAAATCCGTTCACTCCATCAATTGCCAATTCTCTGCACACTTCACAAGCAAAATATTCAAGTTATCACAGAGCACTGTTGACAGTGACCCCACTCACCATGATGACCCCACTCACCATGACCCCACTCACCATGACCCCACTCACCATGACCCCACTCACCATGACCCCACTCACCATGACCCCACTCACCATGACCCCACTCACCATGACCCCACTCACCATGATGACCCCACTCACCATGATGACCCCACTCACCATGACCCCACTCACCATGACCCCACTCACCATGACCCCACTCACCATGATGACCCCACTCACCATGATGACCCCACTCACCATGATGACCCCACTCACCATGATGACCCCACTCACCATGATGACCCCACTAACCATGATGACCCCACTCACCATGATGACCCCACTAACCATGATGACCCCACTCACCATGATGACCCCACTCACCATGATGACCCCACTCACCATGACAGTGACTACGGAAGACATGGAACAGCATAGAGATACACAGAATGACACGAAACAACACAGAGACACACAGAATGACACGAAACAACACAGAGACACACAGAATGACACGAAACAACACAGAGACACACAGAATGACACGAAACAACACAGAGACACACAGAATGACACGAAACAACACAGAGACACACAGAATGACACGAAACAGCACAGATACACACAGAATGACACGAAACAACACAGAGACACACAGAATGACACGAAGCACAGAAAAGGACACAGAGTGACACAGAACTACACAGAAAGAGACACAGAATGACACGGAATGTGCAGTTGGCCACAGTTCATCGCGAGTAGAAAATATAGTTCTGGAACTAGTGGTAGATACAGCACTACACCTTGCAGGATAGTTGCAAGCGTTGTTGGGGATAGTGCTAGTGTTGTTGCAGTAGCTGGGGATAGTGCTAGTGTTGTTGCAGTAGTTGAGGAGAGTGCTAGTGTTGTTGCAGTAGCTGGGGATAGTGCTAGTGTTGTTGCAGTAGTTGAGGAGAGTGCTAGTGTTGTTGCAGTAGCTGGGGATAGTGCTAGTGTTGTTGCAGGAGTTGAGGAGAGTGCTAGTGTTGTTGCAGTAGCTGGGGATAGTGCTAGTGTTGTTGCAGTAGCTGTGGATAGGTGCTAGTGTTGTTGCAGTAGTTGAGGATAGTGCTAGATGTTGTTGCAGTAGTTGGAGAGTGCTGAGTGTTGTTGCAGTAGCTGGGGATAGGTGCTAGGTGTTGTTGCAGGAGTTTAGGATAGTGCTAGTGTTGTTGCAGGAGTTGGGGATAGTGCTAGTGTTGTTGCAGTAGTTGGGGATAGTGCTAGTGTTGTTGCAGTAGTTGGGGATAGTGCTAGTGTTGTTGCAGTAGTTGGGGATAGTGCTAGTGTTGTTGCAGTAGTTGGGGATAGTGCTAGTGTTGTTGCAGTAGTTGGGGATAGTGTTAGTGTTGTTGCAGTAGTTGAGGAGAGTGCTAGTGTTGTTGCAGTAGCTGGGGATAGTGCTAGTGTTGTTGCAGGAGTTGAGGAGAGTGCTAGTGTTGTTGCAGTAGCTGGGGATAGTGCTAGTGTTGTTGCAGTAGCTGGGGATAGTGCTAGTGTTGTTGCAGTAGTTGAGGATAGTGCTAGTGTTGTTGCAGTAGTTGGGGATAGTGCTAGTGTTGTTGCAGTAGTTGAGGAGTGCTAGTGTTGTTGCAGGGAGTTGAGGATAGTGCGAGTGTTGTTGCAGTAGTTGAGGATAGTGCTAGTGTTGTTGCAGTAGCTGGGGATAGTGCTAGTGTTGTTGCAGTAGTTGAGGATAGTGCTAGTGTTGTTGCAGTAGCTGGAGGGGAGTGCTAGGTGTTGTTGCAGTGGCTGGGGATAGTGCTAGTGTTGTTGCAGTAGTTGAGGAGTGCTAGTGTTGTTGCAGGGAGTTGAGGATAGTGCTAGTGTTATTTGCAGTAGCTGGGGATAGTGCTAGTGTTGTTGCGGAGTTGAGGATAGTGCTAGTGTTGTTGCAGTAGTTGAGGAGAGTGCTAGGTGTTGTTGCAGGAGTTGAGGATAGTGCTAGTGTTGTTGCAGTAGCTGGGGATAGTGCTAGTGTTGTTGCAGTAGTTGAGGAGAGTGCTAGTGTTGTTGCAGTAGGCTGGGGATAGTGCTAGTGTTGTTGCGGGAGTTGAGAGAGTGCTGAGTGTTGTTGCAGGAGTTGAGGGGATAGTGCTAGTGTTGTTGCAGTAGTTGGAGAGTGCTATGTTGTTGCAGTAGCTGGGGATAGTGCTAGTGTTGTTGGGAGGAGTTGAGAGTGCTAGTGTTGTTGCAGGGAGTTGAGGAGAGTGCTAGTGTTGTTGCAGTAGTTGGGGATAGTGCTAGTGTTGTTGCAGTAGTTGAGGATAGTGCTAGTGTTGTTGCAGTAGTTGAGGATAGTGCTAGTGTTGTTGCAGTAGTTGAGGATAGTGCTAGTGTTGTTGCAGGAGTTGGGGATATTGCTAGTGTTGTTGCAGTAGTTGGGGATAGTGTTAGTGTTGTTGCAGTAGTTGGGGATAGTGTTAGTGTTGTTGCAGGAGTTGGGGATAGTGTTAGTGCTGTTGCAGGAGTTGGGGATAGTGCTAGTGTTGTTGCAGTAGTTGAGGATAGTGCTAGTGTTGTTGCAGTAGTTGAGGATAGTGCTAGTGTTGTTGCAGTAGTTGAGGATAGTGCTAGTGTTGTTGCAGGAGTTGGAGAGTGCTAGTGTTGTTGCAGTAGCTAGGGATAGTGCTAGTGTTGTTGCAGTAGTTGAGGGGAGAGTGCTAGTGTTGTTGCAGTAGGCTGGGGATAGTGCTAGTGTTGTTGCAGGAGTTGAGGATAGTGCTAGTGTTGTTGCAGTAGTTGAGGATAGTGCTAGTGTTGTTGCAGTAGCTGGGGATAGTGCTAGTGTTGCTTTGGGAGTTGAGGATAGTGCTAGTGTTGTTGCAGTAGTTGAGGATAGTGCTAGTGTTGTTGCAGTAGCTGGGGATAGTGCTAGTGTTGTTGCAGGAGTTGAGGAGAGTGCTAGTGTTGTTGCAGTAGTTGGGGATAGTGCTAGTGTTGTTGCAGTAGCTGGGGATAGTGCTAGTGTTGTTGCAGTAGTTGAGGATAGTGCTAGTGTTGTTGCAGTAGTTGAGGAGAGTGCTAGTGTTGTTGCAGTAGCTGGGGATAGTGCTAGTGTTGTTGCAGGAGTTGAGGAGAGTGCTAGTGTTGTTGCAGTAGCTGGGGATAGTGCTAGTGTTGTTGCAGTAGCTGGGGATAGTGCTAGTGTTGTTGCAGTAGCTGGGGATAGTGCTAGTGTTGTTGCAGTAGTTGAGGAGAGTGCTAGTGTTGTTGCAGTAGCTGGGGATAGTGCTAGTGTTGTTGCAGTAGTTGAGGATAGTGCTAGTGTTGTTGCAGTAGTTGAGGAGAGTGCTAGTGTTGTTGCAGTAGCTGGGGATAGTGCTAGTGTTGTTGCAGTAGTTGAGGAGAGTGCTAGTGTTGTTGCAGTAGCTGGGGATAGTGCTAGTGTTGTTGCAGTAGCTGGGGATAGTGCTAGTGTTGTTGCAGTAGTTGAGGATAGTGCTAGTGTTGTTGCAGTAGCTGGGGATAGTGCTAGTGTTGTTGCAGTAGTTGAGGAGAGTGCTAGTGTTGTTGCAGGAGTTGAGGATAGTGCTAGTGTTGTTGCAGTAGTTGAGGATAGTGCTAGTGTTGTTGCAGTAGCTGGGGATAGTGCTAGTGTTGTTGCAGGAGTTGAGGATAGTGCTAGTGTTGTTGCAGTAGTTGAGGAGAGTGCTAGTGTTGTTGCAGTAGCTGGGGATAGTGCTAGTGTTGTTGCAGTAGTTGAGGAGAGTGCTAGTGTTGTTGCAGGAGTTGAGGATAGTGCTAGTGTTGTTGCAGTAGCTGGGGATAGTGCTAGTGTTGTTGCAGGAGTTGAGGATAGTGCTAGTGTTGTTGCAGTAGTTGAGGAGAGTGCTAGTGTTGTTGCAGGAGTTGAGGATAGTGCTAGTGTTGTTGCAGTAGTTGAGGAGAGTGCTAGTGTTGTTGCAGTAGCTGGGGATAGTGCTAGTGTTGTTGCAGGAGTTGAGGAGAGTGCTAGTGTTGTTGCAGGAGTTGAGGATAGTGCTAGTGTTGTTGCAGTAGTTGAGGAGAGTGCTAGTGTTGTTGCAGTAGCTGGGGATAGTGCTAGTGTTGTTGCAGGAGTTGAGGAGAGTGCTAGTGTTGTTGCAGGAGTTGAGGAGAGTGCTAGTGTTGTTGCAGTAGCTGGGGATAGTGCTAGTGTTGTTGCAGGAGTTGAGGATAGTGCTAGTGTTGTTGCAGTAGTTGAGGAGAGTGCTAGTGTTGTTGCAGTAGCTGGGGATAGTGCTAGTGTTGTTGCAGTAGCTGGGGATAGTGCTAGTGTTGTTGCAGTAGTTGAGGAGAGTGCTAGTGTTGTTGCAGTAGCTGGGGATAGTGCTAGTGTTGTTGCAGGAGTTGAGGAGAGTGCTAGTGTTGTTGCAGGAGTTGAGGATAGTGCTAGTGTTGTTGCAGTAGTTGAGGAGAGTGCTAGTGTTGTTGCAGTAGCTGGGGATAGTGCTAGTGTTGTTGCAGGAGTTGAGGAGAGTGCTAGTGTTGTTGCAGGAGTTGAGGAGAGTGCTAGTGTTGTTGCAGTAGCTGGGGATAGTGCTAGTGTTGTTGCAGTAGTTGAGGAGAGTGCTAGTGTTGTTGCAGTAGCTGGGGATAGTGCTAGTGTTGTTGCAGGAGTTGAGGATAGTGCTAGTGTTGTTGCAGTAGTTGAGGAGAGTGCTAGTGTTGTTGCAGTAGCTGGGGATAGTGCTAGTGTTGTTGCAGGAGTTGAGGATAGTGCTAGTGTTGTTGCAGTAGTTGAGGATAGTGCTAGTGTTGTTGCAGTAGTTGAGGATAGTGCTAGTGTTGTTGCAGGAGTTGGGGATAGTGCTAGTGTTGTTGCAGTAGTTGAGGATAGTGCTAGTGTTGTTGCAGTAGTTGAGGATAGTGCTAGTGTTGTTGCAGTAGTTGAGGATAGTGCTAGTGTTGTTGCAGTAGTTGAGGATAGTGCTAGTGTTGTTGCAGTAGTTGAGGATAGTGCTAGTGTTGTTGCAGTAGTTGAGGATAGTGCTAGTGTTGTTGCAGTAGTTGAGGATAGTGCTAGTGTTGTTGCAGTAGTTGAGGATAGTGCTAGTGTTGTTGCAGTAGTTGAGGATAGTGCTAGTGTTGTTGCAGTAGTTGAGGATAGTGCTAGTGTTGTTGCAGTAGTTGAGGATAGTGCTAGTGTTGTTGCAGTAGTTGAGGATAGTGCTAGTGTTGTTGCAGTAGTTGAGGATAGTGCTAGTGTTGTTGCAGTAGTTGAGGATAGTGCTAGTGTTGTTGCAGTAGTTGAGGATAGTGCTAGTGTTGTTGCAGTAGTTGAGGATAGTGCTAGTGTTGTTGCAGTAGTTGAGGATAGTGCTAGTGTTGTTGCAGTAGTTGAGGATAGTGCTAGTGTTGTTGCAGTAGTTGAGGATAGTGCTAGTGTTGTTGCAGTAGTTGAGGATAGTGCTAGTGAGAGAGAGAGCCTTCTGCTTAACTATCCTCAACTCTACCATCAAGAAAGTGGGTAGACAGTCCTTCATTAGGGAGTTGACAGACTGTGAGCAGATAACCTTGATGTGGGCTGCAAGGTTCTCCTTTCAAGGAAGGTGATTCAACCGGTCCTGGACAACGGTTCGACTCCCACTACATATATAAATGATTCATCGTTAAATTTACACAAAACAAATGCATAAAAAACCCTTAAATATTGATTTCAACATACCAAAAAATTCCTCTTTAGACATGGAGATTGCGGAAAATTTTGAGTTATTCAGACCGAGTAAGAAGGTTTATTTAGGCCTAGACACATATAACAATTATCATATAAGTATATACTTATGGTCAGTATACAATTATTATATGTATACAATTATGACCAGTATACAATTATTAAATCAGGATACAATTACCATCAGTATACAATTACCATCAGTATACAATTACCATCAGTTTGCAATTATCATATCAGTACCCAGTGTAGTTTACATGTAATTAAACACTGTTAAGGGAGTTAAGGCACCACGAGGTGCAGGAGCCAACACACGAGGGAGGAAAACAGAAGGACACGACATACCAGTAGAAATGAAAATAAAGAAAGGAATAAGAAAGAAAATGAGAAATGGGAAGGTTTATTGTGGAAGGGTCTTGTTATGGAGGGGGGGAACAGGTGACATGTGGTAGGGGAGGGAACAGGGGGAACAGAGGGAACAGGTGACAGGTGTGCTGGAACCAACAGGTGTGTAGTAGAGATGTGTAAGGAGGGGGGGATTGAAACTAAAAGAAGGGGGGAGGGTAAGCAGGTGTGTTGAGGGGGGGGTGAGGAGATGGGTGCTGCGGGTAGGGGAATGGGGTGTTGTGGGAACGGGGAGGGGAAGACGGAGGTAGAAAATAGACAGAAGCGGTCACACCAGATCTTCGTCCAGTCTTAACCTTGGCAACCTCCCCCTCCTACCCCCGCGACCCTCCCCCTACCCCCACCATATTGTCCTGTCATAACCCTCACCCCCAACCCCCACCCCAACCCCCACCCCTCATCCCCCTAAATGTCACCTCCACCTCTTTCCAACTGTCACCCAGACTGAGGGATTTTCTTGTCTTGAGAGTATATATACACAGAAATGTGTATATCAGTGTATATTCACAAGAAATGGGTATCTCTCAAAATACGTATATACTAGGCCTCCCGGTGGATCAAGGCCTGATCAGTATTGCTGTTACTGCTGGCTACACGCAGTTCAGTGTTCGAACCACAGTCTGGCTGATCAGGAACTGATATGAGTATCTTACTAAGGTTCCTCTTGAAAACAGCCAGAGGTATGTCGGTAATTCCCCTTGTGTATGAAGGGAGGCTGTTGAGAAGCCTTGGGCCTCTTACACTTATTGTGTTATTTCTCAGTATGTAATCATGGATAATGTTGGATACACACCTCTCTGTGTATATATAATGAGAAATACACAAGTATGTTACTGTATCTTACAGGTAGGGTTTAAATAATGAGATATTACCAGTACTTCGGTGGAAATAACTCACTTAGACTGACTTTTTTGGGTTATCCTGGAGGGAATTTACACGTGTTACTACGTATGGTAACTGTATTTACGTCTACCTAAATAAATTTACTAACTTACTTACTACTTTCTTACTAAGTATGAGTGTATGTTCCGGCGAGTCTGCTCTGTGAGAACGACTTACCACTGTGTATGACAATATGGAAAAAACTTGTACGAAGCCCATCAGGGACGCCCACTAGTTGACAGGACACGATGATCTCTGTCTTTCCCACCTCACTTGTGCTTCTTAGACCAACATATCACTCTCCTTATACACGGTAAAGCAAAATACAAATTGGCGAATGACTGGTTTAGCTTTAATTGCGGTATTTTAAAATGTATATATATACGTATCCTCGATGTAAAGCCAGTTTATTTATTAAAATGTTGAGGATTATCGTGCATCAGGTTTACTCCATAAATTCTTGAAGAAAATAAAGGTGATAGAAAGATTTGTATCTATTGTACGAGGTTATATACACTGAGAGGTGTGTATATCTCAGTGTATATGCAATGAGAGGTTTGTATCTCAGAGCCTATACACTAGGAGGTGATTTTTTTTGGGTTATTTAGGTGATTTTTGTGGGTGGCATCCTGGAAGAGGGTAGTGCTGGCATACCATATTAAATACATGATATCGTTTCGTTCTTTCGTGGTTCAGGACAGAAACGTAACGTCTGAAGTTACTTTTCAAAGTATGATGGCTTCATATGGCTTGTTCCAGCCACGGTGCTGTGGATTTTGGTTTCCTCCGGAGTACTTCATAGCCTCTAAACAGAAGTGTGTTTGTGTGTGTGTGTACTCAACTAATTGTGATTGCAGGGGTCGATACTCAGCTCCTGGCCCAGCCTCTTCACTGATCGCTGCTAGGTCCTCTCTCTCTCTGAGCTTTGTCATACCTCGTCTTCAAGCTATGTATGGTCCCTGCCTCCACTACATCACTTGCTAGACTATTCCACTTCCTGACAACTCTATGACTGAAGAAAGTACTTCCTAACATCCCTTTGACTCGTCTGAGTCTTCAGCTTCCAATTGTGACCCCTTGTTTCTGTGTGTGTGTGTACTCACCTAGTTGTACTCACCTAGTTGAGGTTGCAGGGGTCGAGTCCAAGCTCCTGGCCCCGCCTCTTCACTGGTCGCTACTAGGTCACTCTCCCTGAACCTTGAGCTTTATCATACCTCTGCTTAAAGCTATGTATGGATCCTGCCTCCACAACATCGCTTCCCAAACTATTCCACTTCCTGACTACTCTGTGGCTGAAGAAATACTTCCTAACATCCCTGTGATTCATCTGTGTCTTCAACTTCCAACTGTGTCCCCATGTTGCTGTGTCCCATCTCTGGAACATCCTGTCTTTGTCCACCTTGTCAATTCCTCTCAGTATTTTCTATGTCGTTATCATATCCCCCTATCTCTCCTGTCCTCCAGTGTCGTCAGGTTGATTTCCCTTAACCTCTCCTCGTGTGT